>NC_069501.1:893373638-893478638 GCF_027579735.1 Bombina bombina | reverse complement strand
TGGAGAGTATTGTTATGGTATTAGCAGTGCACCGTGGCATTATTTAAGTATGATTGTGCAATCCTATCTATGACTTTATATATATATATATATATATATATATATTTATTATATACATACACATACTTTCCTATAAATTAATTTTGGCACACACAAAGTAGTAACATCTTCCAGACAAATGTGGTATAATGCCTCTGTACTTAAAATGTTCACAGAAAACCTAAGGGCACCTGCTGTTCATCTCACATAAAGGCAATCTTGGAACAATATAGGGAGAGGTGAAACAGAGAAGTGTAACTCAAGTGTATAACTTGAACAAATTAACGCAGTGAAAACCAAACCAGATTTATTGATAGGTATAAACACTATTTCCACAATCTAAAAGTGAAATATTCAGGACTAGTGAAGTATGTACTATAATATAACCAATCTGAAACAATGTGGAACAAGACATGTAAGGCTTTAACAATCTGCAATAGCAAAAAGTTTTTTTTATTTTTGTTGTTTGTTTATTTTGATACACAACACCCCATTTTTTTGTTTAGTGAATCAGGATATCAACGGCCAAACTGAATTAACAAACAAACACAATGTCATAAAGAAGGTTTATATATAAAGCCATATATAAAATGCTCAGCAGTTTCCTATTTTATTAGAATCAGTTTGCAATACATTTTAAAAAATTTCAACTAGAAAAGCTAACTTAACTTTTGGAACCCCCTGCAATAAGGCTGCAAGTCTCATGCATTTGGCTCCTGTGCATACCCCATGCCAGTGATGTGTAACAGAACTGTTATAACTGTTACCAAAATATTTTTTTCCAAACACAAGTATATTGTAAAGTTGCTTCTAATTGTACTTGAAGTGCACTGCTAAGCATTTCAAATGCTATTTTTTTTTAATTTTTTTTTTTTTTTTTTAAATAATGAGAAATCTAAATGGAAAAAAACAGCAGGTAGATAAGGTCCTCTCAAATGGAAAACTGAATATCAGAAAGAAGAGTTTTGAAAATCAGCAATGAGAATAAGTATTTATAGTGTATAGGAGACGAAAAAGAGGCAAGGAGTGCATCCTCCCTAGTCAGAAAGGAAGACTAAATACCTTTTCTCTTGTCCCGCTTATGCTTTAGCTGTGCTGGAAGGGATCTTAGTCTGGCTAGAGCCTGCTCTCGATGATTCATAAAAATAGGACCAGGAAATACAAAGGGGCCTGGGGAGAGATTTTGCACATGCATGGGAAAACTCACAAAATGGAAACACATGAATTAAAAATAATAAAAAAAATAAAATAAAAAAAAGGAATACATAACAGTGTGAATTTTGTGTTTGATTTAAACAGTGATTCTCAATGCATTATATTAACATATGCTTTTACAAGAGAAAAAAGGACGGACAATTCTAACTTATGTCAGTAGCGTACTTGACAAGTAACTTAAATAATTTACATTGTATTTCAAAACGTAATATAAGCATTTGCACAAAGTAACTTGTTAACCTGGACATCTACTTAGCATTGGACTACCATAAAGCATTTTGCTATCATATGATCAAGAACAGAGTTCTTCAAACTAAGGACTGGGGTCTCACACTGGGTTGTACCCAGAGGTCAAGACCTATAAAAAATAAAAGTGTGGGAACTCACCAAGACTTCCACATCCCTCAAAATTAATATTGTTTTATACACACACACACACACTCAAACACTGTATTTATATCTATATAATCTATACACATTGGTTCATTGGTTAATGAAAGCAAATTAAACCCAATGAAGGGTTGAATGGTATCACCCACTTAAGGTGCAATAGTCCTATTTCTGCTGGGGGAAGCTAAATAAACCCAGAGCAAGCCACACAAAAATGCAAGCATCACGTGTTCCACACAGTGCGGGGTGATCACACAGCAGGACCGCTGACAGGCTTACATTTAGTGTACTGTAGGAAGTGTTACTGCCCATTACTATAGGATCTCACTATCCCTCTAACTAGACTGTCCTTTAGTTCCTCCCATCAGCAGCAGCAGTGTTTGCTGAAATGTTTCTGTTCTCTGTTCAGGGGGAACTTAGTTCTACCTACAAAAATAGTGCGTTCCCACTCGACTTGACCCCCGGTTGTACCCACCTATCCGTTTTCCAGTATGCATAGCTTCTGCTGAGTATTTCATGGTGTCACTGGGTAGTGGTAAAATAAAACTTCAAATAAAGTAAGCAACTGCAGGTAGCATTCATAAGCACAATATAGAAACATTTTGTCATATAATTAGGCACAATGCTGGCATGCTGTTGCACCCATGAGGGTCTATGTATTTTAAAATCATTTTTAAAGACTTAACATCAACTTGCGTCTTAATAGCATAACACAGCTGCTTAAAACAAAAATAGTACACTTAGCTGTAGTCTTCAATTACAGAATTGTGAACAGACAAAATGTACCTATTCCAGAATCCACCAAGAGATCCTCTTCATCCCTTTATTTTCATTCTGTTTTAAAGAGACACTGAACCTAATTTTTTTCTTTCGTGATTCAGATAGAGCATGACATTTTAAGCAACTTTCTAATTTACTCCTATTAACAAATTTTCTTCATTCTCTTGGTATCTTTATTTGAAGCGCAAGAATGTAAGTTTAGATGCCGGCCCACTTTTGGTGAGCAACCTTAGTTGTTCTTGCTGATTGGTTGATAAATTCATCCACCAATAAAAAGTGCTGTCCAGAGTACTGAACCAAAAAAAAAAAAAAAAAAAAAAAAATAAGTTAGATGCCTTTTTCAAATAAAGATAGCAAGAGAACTAAGAAAAATTGATAATAGGAGTAAATTAGAAAATTGCACGTTCTATCTGAATCACAAAAAAAAAATTTGGGTTCAGTCTCCCTTTAAGTGCCACGTATATTAGCATCCCTCCTCAAATAGCACTTGGGCTCTATAGCACAGTGATGGTGAACCTTGACACTCCAGATGTTTCAGAACTACATTTCCCATGATGCTCAACAGGACTTCAGCATCATGGGAAATTTAGTTCTGAAACATCTGGAATGCCAAGGTTCGCCATCACTGCTATAGCTCATGAAACCTATACTCTTGTCATTTATAGGATGTGATACATTTTAGTAAACATATTAGATTTGTAGCTCCCCTATCTGCCAACATTTTTGATCAAATAAGCATAGCAGCATGCCATAGGCTGAGAGAGAAAAAAAATCATATAATCTGACTATTTTATCTGTAATAGTGAATTAATAGGAAAGAACAGATGTAGGTGCTGTATTATCAGAATCCAGTTTGGAGCTTGGACTTAAAATCTTGCAAGATTCCTTCTGAAGCACAGAAATTCAGCGGATGTAGAGTGCACATTTTAGTATTTAAAAGTGAGATTTAAATTTCCCATCAGTCCCACACAAACACTGGTCCTATAAGGTTAATGGGCTTCTCTAGAGGAGGCGGTTATAAGGCAATATATGGTACAAGGACAGCAGAAAAAACTGATAATTATCAGAGAGAAAACCAAAGCAGTATAAAAATATGGATAATTGTTTCAGCCAAGTTTTTGAAAGTTGGCTAAAACGTATCAGCAACTATAAACCTTCATTAAAGGGACATAATACTCATATGCTAAATCACTTGAAACTGATGCAGTATAACTGTAAAAAGCTGACAGGAAAATATCACCTGAGCATCTCTATGTAAAAAAGGAAGATATTTTACCTCAAAATCTCCTCAGCTCAGCAAAGTAAGTTCTGTGTAAAAAGTTATACACAGCTGCTGCCCAGCTGCAGGTAAAAAAAAATAAAAAATGAAGAAATGCACAGCAGCCAATAAGCATTTTACTTGGAGATGTTCAGGTGATATTTTCTATTCAGCTTTTTACAGCTATGCTGCATCACTTTCAAGTGTTTCAACATTAGGGTATCATGGCCTTTAAAGTTAGAAGCTGAAAACACAAAATGTTCCCTCATCTACTAAAAAAAATGACATGTAAAAAATAAATTTTTAAGATGTTATTTATACCGTATTAAGTAAAATCAAGAAAATGGAATGCATAGAGTATAAAAAAAAAAAATATGAATCTGCTATATGTATGGCAACCACTGTCCTAACACTACCAATATTTTAGGAGCTGGTTGCACTACACATTTTATTATATATATAAATTAAAATTATGGTGGAGCTAAAAGTTTGAGATTGAAATCCTCCATATCTCAAGTAGGCGGGGATACTTGCCTAGATGTGCTAATTTCCCTGTGCAACAAATACATAATACATTTATATATATATATATATATATATATATATATATATATATATATATATATATATATACACACATACACACAAACACACACATATATATATATATATATATATATATATATATATATATATATATATATATATATATATATATATATATATATATATTAAGTTCAAATATATTTATATAAGTAAATACATCTTACACACCGCAGAGCTATATGAGATGCTGTGTTGAAAGTAGGGGATTGCAGCACTCAGTATTAACTTCTCAAATCTAATATATAGAGACAAGCTGAAACAAAGTATCAAAACAAAGGCTCACACACAGATGGTCCAATTAAAGTGTTACGCATTTATTTACACATGTTTAACCTAAACCCTAATATGCCACTGCAGTGGAACGTATAGCAAAACCTAAACTCATGGGTACTAAATTCATGAATGACTATCACAGACGAATGCTAAAGTAAACATACCAAAGAAATTATAAGGCATAACATAGGAAATCAAACAAAATTGATCCGGATTGGTGTTGATCAATAACACTTGGATTCTAGCTAAGGTCGGCAGAGGTGATTGAAAGTGGATCTACCCAACATAAAGTCTCGAAGTTTGAATTGCACAAACGAATGTGTCAAGAAACGGAACGAGTGATCTGGGTGAGACAAAAGCCAGATGCCAAGTCCTGGCTCACTTCATATGGTATACCTCAAGTCGGCGCCTAAAGAAACCGGAACCCGGTCTGAGCTGCCTGAGACCTATCCTAACTCTTGGAAGAGGTTGTATATGTTTTTCTATATCCTTATTGCCGCAATTTGGGAAAAGTCAGATGTCAATTTCTTATACTCATGGTTTATAAGTGCTGACACAGGAGGACGCTTTTACCTCGAGTCTGTCAGCTGTCTCTCCAATAACAGTACATTTTCAGGATGAACTCAGATGCTGCTTTTTTGTATAAGAAATTTCACCATAACTAACACAAGATTTGTGGAAATTTTGTTTCATTTGGGACATTTTGTTTCAATTTTGTTTGATTTCCTATGTTATGCCTTATAATTTCTTTGGTATGTTTACTTTAGCATTCGTCTGTGATAGTCATTCATGAATTTAGTACCCATGAGTTTAGGTTTTGCTATACGTTCCACTGCAGTGGCATATTAGGGTTTAGGTTAAACATGTGTAAATAAATGCGTAACACTTTAATTGGACCATCTGTGTGTGAGCCTTTGTTTTGATACTTTGTTTCAGCTTGTCTCTATATATTAGATTTGAGAAGTTAATACTGAGTGCTGCAATCCCCTACTTTCAACACAGCATCTCATATAGCTCTGCGGTGTGTAAGATGTATTTACTTATATAAATATATTTGAACTTAATAAAATATTTGGGGTCTGCACCAGGACCTGGTTTATCTAGCACTATCCAGGTTTATATTTTATCAGGCAATTTACCCCATAGTTGCAATATGGGAGCCTGACTGTAATTTTCTCTACCTATTAACTCTAATTAATCTATATATATATATATATATATATATATATATATATATATATATATATATATATATATATATATATATATATATATATATACACACACACATACATTTTAGAAACATACTGAAATGTAGGCAACTACACAATATACTAGCAACATATCAGTTGGTTCTGAACTTAATGGATTATTATTTTTCCATGACCTGAATTTAATCGACATAAAAAAGGAACATTTACTATTATCAAATGTACCTCTTTTTTGTGGTATATTTTCAAAATGATCTCCTTTTAATAAGGGCATATCTAGCTATGTTCAGGAAGGAACATGCATGTAATTAGAGTTTATCTAGTTAGGTTCAGGAGCATGCATGTAATGAGAGCTTTCTAGCTAGGTTCAGAAGCATACATGTGTCTCATGCTGTATAAGGCATAAGAGTTTGCAACAATCTACATATAGTGCTCCTGAGTCTGCTCTGATGGAAAGGCGTTCAGATTCAACATATGATACCAAGTGCTAAAGGTAATTTAGAAAAGTAAATTGGAAACTTGTTAAAAATTGTGTGCTCTGTATAAATCACAAAAGTTTAATTTTGTATTTACGGTCCTTTTAATTCAATATGCCAACTGGTTCATTTATGTTACCACATAGGAGCACTGAGGAAATAGTTATTTTCATATAAAGAAGAAAATGATATTTAACCTACACTTTACAGCTTACATTTATTAACAAAGCATAAGCAAGAAAAATATCTGCAAGTTAGAATATGTAGGATGGAAACACAGTCCTTAATGATATACAAGAGATAAAATTGCTTTTTGTTAATAAAATACAAAAATTTACATTTTTATTACCCCTGCACAAAGAATTAAACTCTGAATAGCAAAGACTTAAAGGGACAATAAACCCACAATCTTTCTTTCATGATTAAGATAGAGAATGCCATTTTAAACAACTTTCCAATTTACTTCTATTGTCTAATATACTTCATTCTCTTGATATTCTTTCCTGAAAAGCATATCTAGATAGGCTCAGTAGCTCCTGATTGGTGGCTGCACATATTTGCCTCATGTGATTGGCTAACCCATGTGCATTGCTATTTCGTTAACAAAGGATATCTAAAGAATGAAGCAAATTAGATAATAGAAGTAAATTGGAATGTTGTTTAAAATTGTATTCTCTGTCTGAATCATGGAAGAAACATTTTGGGTTTATTGTGCACAGGAGAGCTCGTGTGCAATGGTAAATGCAGGCAGCAATCCACCAGAGAAGTAGCCGGATAGACAGGGATGATAAATCAAGCCCAAAGTGATGGCAAACTCACAGAAACAACTTTTTCCTATGATGTAGTGCAAATCAAAATTAGACCAATAGCGTATTACTTAGCTGTGAATGCAGTTCAGCATCAATATTTCTGCATATTAGTGTCATTCCCCCCATACATGTCTTCACTAGCCAACCATAAGCGAAAACGTACAGCTTGCCATAGTCTATGGAAACAACTATATGCATATGTAGTATAGTTACAAACACGTAATTTAGCCAATCACATTCCATTGACGTCACCAAGCGCGTGCTTGTTATGGTAGCACATGCGTGGCACAGGAAAGGGGAGTCCCAATTGGCTAAACATAAATTATGCTTACCTGATAATTTAATTTCCATCGAGGTCTAAGGAGGTCTAAGGAGGACCAGGTAGCCGCCTTACAAATTTGCTCCATAGAGGCCTTATTCTTGAAGGCCCAAGACGAAGCCACAGCTCTAGTTGAATGAGCCGTGATCCTCTGAGGAGGCGTGTTATGTCCCGCTATCTCATAGGCCAAGCGAATCAAGCTTCTCAACCAAAAGGACAAAGAAATAGAAGAGGCCCTCTGCCCTTGCCCTTCCCTGAATACACCACAAAAAGAGATGTAGACTATCTGAAATCCTTCGTAGCCTGAAGATAGAACTTTAAGGCATGAGTAACCTCTCCTTAGACACAAAAGGAAGAACAACTATTTCCTGACTGATGTTAAGATTAGACACCATCTTGGGGAGAAACCCCAAACCAGTGCGAAGTACAGCCTTATCTGCATGGAAAAACTAGATAAGGAGGCTCTCATTTCAAGGCAGCCAGTTTACACTCTGCGTGCCGATCCAATAGCCAACAGGAAGAGAACCTTCCAGGACAGAAACATAATGTCAACGGAATGCATAGGCTCAAACAGAACCTTCTGCAATACCCTAAGAACCAAGTTTAAGCTCCATGGAGGAGCAGACTGTCTAAAGACAGGCCTGATTGTAAACAGAGCCTGAACAAAAGATTTAATGTCAGGGAGCTCAGCGAGTCTCCTATGCAACAAGATGGATAATGCCGAAATCTGTCCCTTTAAGAAACTGGCGGCAAGACCTTTCTCCAAACCATCTTGGAGAAAGGACAGAATCCTGGCTACCTTCACCTTGTGCCAAGGATATCCATGCTTCTCACACCAGGATAAGTAAGTCCTCCACACCTTATGGTAGATGCGACGAGTGACTGGCTTCCTTGACTGAACTAGAGTATCAATCACGCTTTCCGAAAAGCCTCTCTTGGCCAAGACTAGGCGTTCAATCTCCACGCAGTCAGCCTCAGAGAATCTAGATTCCGATGTTGTAAAGGGCCCTGTTACAGCAGATCCCTGCGACAGGGTAACTTCCAGGGCGGAGAGGATGATATCCCCACCAAATACGCAAACCACGCCCTCCGCGGCCATGATGGAACAATCAGAATGGCCGAAGCTCGCTCCTGTTTGATGCGTGCCACTACACGCGGTAGGAGTGGTAACGGTGGAAAAATGTAAGCTAGGCTGGACCCCCAAGCTACCGCTAAGGCATCTATCAGCTCTGCCTGGGTATCCCTGGACCTCGACCCGTATCAGGGAAGCTTGCAATTGAGTCTGGACGCCATGAGATCGAGGGTAGCTTGCAATTGAGTCTGGACGCCATGAGATCGAGGGTAGCTTGCAATTGAGTCTGGACGCCATGAGATCTAGGGAAGCTTGCAATTGAGTCTGGACGCCATGAGATCTATCTCCGGCGTTCCCCATCTGAGACAAATCCCTGCAAACACCTCTGGGTGAAGAGACCATTCCCCCGGGTGGAAGGATTGTCTGCTGAGAAAACATAATTTATGTAAGAACTTACCTGATAAATTCATTTCTTTCATATTAGCAAGAGTCCATGAGCCAGTGACGTATGGGATATACATTCCTACCAGGAGGGGCAAAGTTTCCCAAACCTTAAAATGCCTATAAATACACCCCTCACCACACCCACAATTCAGTTTAACGAATAGCCAAGAAGTGGGGTGATAAGAAAAAAGTGCGAAAGCATATAAAATAAGGAATTGGAATAATTGTGCTTTATACAAAAAAATCATAACCACCACAAAAAAGGGCGGGCCTCATGGACTCTTGCTAATATGAAAGAAATGAATTTATCAGGTAAGTTCTTACATAAATTATGTTTTCTTTCATGTAATTAGCAAGAGTCCATGAGCTAGTGACGTATGGGATAATGACTACCCAAGATGTGGATCTTTCCACACAAGAGTCACTAGAGAGGGAGGGATAAAATAAAGACAGCCAATTCCTGCTGAAAATAATCCACACCCAAAATAAAGTTTAATGAAAAACATAAGCAGAAGATTCAAACTGAAACCACTGCCAAAAGTACTTTTCTACCAAAAACTGCTTCAGAAGAAGAAAACACATCAAAATGGTAGAATTTAGAAAAAGTATGCAAAGAGGACCAAGTTGCTGCTTTGCAAATCTGATCAATCGAAGCTTCATTCCTAAACGCCCAGGAAGTATAAACTGACCTAGTAGAATGAACTGTAATCCTTAGAGGCGGAGTTTTTACCCGACTCGACATAAGCATGATGAAATAAAGATTTCAACCAAGATGCCAAAGAAATGGCAGAAGCTTTCTGGCCTTTTCTAGAACCGGAAAAGATGACAAATAATACAAAGCCCTAACAGCATCCAAAGAATGCAATGATTTCTCCTAGAATTCATAGGATTAGGACATAATGAAGGAACCACAATTTCTCTACTAAGGTTGTTAGAATTCACAACCTTAGGTAAAAAATTCAAAAGAAGTTCGCAGCACCGCCTCATCCTGATGAAAAATCAGAAAAGGAGACTCACAAGAAAGAGCAGATAATTCAGAGACTCTTCTGGCAGAAGAGATGGCCAAAAGAAACAAAACTTTCCAAGAAAGTAATATAACGACCAAAGAATGCATGGGTTCAAAAGGAGGAGCTTGAAAAGCCCCCAGAACCAAATTCAAATTCCAAGGAGGAGAAATTGACTTAATGACAGGTTTTATACGAACCAAAGCTTGTACAAAACAATGAAATATCAGGAAGATTAGCAATCCTTCTGTGAAAAAAGAACAGAAAGAGCAGAGATTTGTCCTTTCAAGGAACTTGCGGACAAACCTTTATCTAAACCATCCTGAAGAAACTGAAAAATTCTCGGTATTCAAAAAGAAAGCCAAGAAAAAATGATGAGAAAGACACTAAGAAATATAAGTCTTCCAGACTCTATAATATATCTCACTAGATACAGATTTACGTGCCTGTCACATAGTATTAAAAACAGAGTCAGAGAAACCTTCTTTGACCAAGAATCAAGCGTTCAAACTCTATACCTTAAAATTTAAGGATTTGAGATCCTGATGGAAAAAAAGGACCTTGCGACAGAAAGTCTGGTCTTAACGGAAGAGTCCACAGCTGGCAAGAGGCCATCCGGACAAGATCCGCATACCAAAACCTGTGAGGCCATGCTGGAGCTACCAGCAGGACAAACGAGCATTCCTTAGAATCTTGGAGAATAATCTTGGAAGAAGAACTAGAGGCGGAAAGATATAGGCAGGATGATACTTCCAAGGAAGTGATAATGCATCCACTGCCCCCGCCCGAGGATCCCAGGATCTGGATAGATACCAGGGAAGTTTCTTGTTTAGATGAGAAGCCATCAGATGTATTTCTGGGAGTTCCCACATTTGAACAATCTGAAGAAATACCTCTGGGTGAAGAGACCATTCGCCCGGATGCAACGTTTGGCGACTGAGATAATCCGCTTCCCAATTGTCTATACCTGGGATATGAACCGCAGAGATTAGACAGGAGCTGGATTCCGCCCAAACCAAAATTCGAGATACTTTTTTCATAGCCAGAGGACTGTGAGTCCCTCCTTGATGATTGATGTATGCCACAGCTGTGACATTGTCTATCTGAAAACAAATGAACAACTCTCTCTTCAGAAGAGGCCAAGACTGAAGAGCTCTGAAAATTGCACGGAGTTCAAAAATATTGATCGGTAATCTCACCTCCTGAGATTCCCAAACCCCTTGTGCCGTCAGAGACCCCCACACAGCTCCCCAACCTGTAAGACTTGCATCTGTTGAGATTATAGTCCAGGTCGAAAGAACAAAGAAGCCCCCTGAACTAAACGATGGTGAACTGTCCACCATGTCAGAGAGTGTCGTATAATCGGCTAAAGATATTCAAGGGACACTGTACCCAAAATATTTCTTTTGTGATTCAGATTGAGCAAGACATTTTAAGCAACTTTCTAATTTACTCCTATTATCAATTTTTCTTCGTTCTCTTGCTATCATTATTTGAAAAAGAAGGCATCTAAGCTTTTTTTGGGTTCAGTACTCTGGACAGCACTTTTTTTTATTGGTGGATGAATTTATCCACCAATCAGCAAGGACAACCCAGGTTGTTCACCAAAAATGGGCCGGCATTTAAACTTACATTCTTGCATTTCAAATAAAGATACCAAGAGAATGAAGACAATTTGATAATAGGAGTAAATTAGAAAGTTGCTTAAAATTTCATGCTCAATCTGAATCACGAAAGAAAATTTTTGGGTACAATGTCCCTTTAATTGAGATATCTTTGTGTAATCCCTGCACCACTGGTTCAGCATACAGAGCTGAAGAGGTCGCATGTGAAAACGAGCAAAGGAGATCGCATCCGATGCGGCAGTCCTAAGACCTAAAATTTCCCATGCATAAGGCTACCAAAGGGAATGATTGTGACTGAAGGTTTTCACAAGCTGATATCAATGTTAAACTTCTCTTATCTGACAAGGACAGAGTCATAGACACTGAATCTATCTGGAAACCTAAAAAGGTTACCCTTGTCTGAGGAAACAATGAACTGATTGGTAAATTGATCCTCCAACCATGATCTTGAAGAAACAACACAAGTCGATTCGTATGAGATTCTGCGAAAATGTGAAGACTGAGCAAGTACCAAGATATCGTCCAAAAAAGGAAATACCAAAACCCTGTTCTCTGATTACAGACAGAAGGGCACCGAGAACCTTTGAAAAAAATTATTGGAGCTGACGCTAGGCCAAACAGTAGAGCCACAAAACTGGTAATGCTTGTCTAAAAAGAGAATCTCAGAAACTAAAAGTGATCTGGATGAATCGGAATATGCAGATATGCATCCTGTAAATCTATTGTAGACATATAATGCCCTTGCTAAACAAAAGGCAGGATAGTCCTACAGTTACCATCTTGAATGTTGGTATCCTTACATAACGATTCAATATAGATAGATCCGGAACTGGTCTGAAGGAATTGACCTTCTTTGGTACAATGAAGAGATAGAATAAAACCCCAGCCCCTGTTCCAGAACTGGAACTGGCATAATTACTCCAGCCAACTCTAGATCTGAAACACATTTCAGAAATGCTGAGCCTTTGCTGTGTTTACTGGGACACGGAAAAGAAAAAAAAAAAAAATCTCTTTGCAGGAGGCCTTAACTTGAAGCCAATTCTGTACCTTAAAAGAAAACGTAAACTGCCCCATACCAGCTGAGCTGGAATGAGGGCCGCACTTTCATGGGTATTTAGGAGCTGGCTACAGGTTTCTATAAGGCTTGGATATATTCCAAACTGGAAATGGTTTCCAAACTGATACCGCTCCTAAGGATGAAGGATCAGGCTTTTGTTCCTTGTTGTGAGGAAAGGAACGAAAATGATTATTAGACCTAAATTTACCTTAGATTTTTTTATCCTTTGGTAAAAAAGTTCCCTTCCCTCCAGTAACAGTTGAGATAATAGAATCCAACTGAAAATCGAATAATTTATTACCCTGGAAAGGGAAAGCAAAGTCGACTTAGAAGACATATCAGTATTCCAAGTTTTAAGCCATAAAGTTTTTCTAGCTAAAATAGCTAGAGACATATACCTGACATCAACTCTAATGATATCAAGAGATGGTATCACAAATAAAATTATTAGCATGTTATAGAATAATAATAATGCTATAAAATTATGATCTGTTACTTGTTGCGCTAAAGCTTCTAATCAAAAAGTTGAAGCTGCAGCAACATCCGCTAAAAATATAGCAGGTCTAAGAAGATTACCTGAACATAAGTAAGCTTTTCTTAGAAAGGATTCAATCTTCCTATCTAAAGGATCCTTAAATGAAGTACTATCTGCCATAGGAATAGTAGTACGTTTAGCAGGAGTAGAGACAGCCCCATTTAACCTTAGAGATTTTGTCCCAAAACTCTAATCTGTCAGATGGCACAGGATATAATTGCTTAAACGTTTAGAAGGAGTAAATGAATTACCCAAATTATTCCATTCCCTGGAAATTACTTCAGAAATAGCATCAGGGAGAGAAAACACTTCTGGAATAACTACAGGAGATTTAAAAACCTTATTTAAACGTTTAGATTTAGTATCAAGAGGACCAGAATCCTCTATTTCTAATGCAATTAATACTTCTTTAAGTAAAGAACGAATAAATTCCATCTTGAACAAATACAAAGATTTATCAGCATCAACCTCTGAGACAGAAACCTCTGAACCAGAAGAACCATTATCAGTATCAGAATGATGATGTTCATTTAAAAATTCATCTGAAAAAAGAGAAGTTTTAAAAGACTTTTATGTATACTAGAAGGAGAAATAACAGACATAGCCTTCTTAATGGATTTAAAAAAAATAAAATCTCTTATGTTATCAGGAACACTCTGAAAATTAGATGTTGACGGAACAGCAACAGGTAATGTAACAGTACCAAAGGAAAATTTATCTGCATTAATAAGTTTGACATGACATGCAATACAAACAACAGCTGGAGAAACAGATACCAAAAGTTTATAGCAGATACACTTAGCTTGGTAGCTCCAGCACTAGACAGCGATTTTCCTGTAGTATCTTCTGACTCAGATGCAACGTGAGACATCTTGCAATATGTAAGAGAAAAAACAACATATAAAGCAAAATTGATCAAATTCCTTAAATGACAGTTTCAGGAATGGGAAAAAAATGCCAAAGAACAAGCTTCTAGCAACCAGAAGCAATGAAAAATGAGACTTAAATAATGTGGAGACAAAAGCGACGCCCATATTTTTTAGCGCCAAATAAGACGCCCACATTATTTGGCGCCTAAATGCTTTTGGCGCCAAAAATGACGCCACATCCGGAACGCCAACATTTTTGGCGCAAAATAACGTAAAAAAATGACGCAACTTCCGGCGACACGTATGACGCCGGAAACGGAAAAGAATTTTTTTGCGCCAAAAAAGTCCGCGCCAAGAATGACGCAATAAAATGAAGCATTTTCAGCCCCCGCGAGCCTAACAGCCCACAGGGAAAAAGAGTCAAATATTTGAATGAATTGAAAAAATGAATAATTCAAATGCATAATCCCAAATATGAAACTGACTGTCTGAAAAATAAGGAAAGTTGAACATTCTGAGTCAAGGCAAATAAATGTTTGAATACATATATTTAGAACTTATAAACAAAGTGCCCAACCATAGCTTAGAGTGTCACAGAAAATAAGATTTACTTACCCCAGGACACTCATCTACATGTTTGTAGAAAGCCAAACCAGTACTTTAACGAGAATCAGCAGAGGTAATGGTATATATAAGAGTATATCGTCGATCTGAAAAGGGAGGTAAGAGATGAATCTCTACGACCGATAACAGAGAACCTATGAAATAGACCCCGTAGAAGGAGATCACTGCATTCAAATAGGCAATACTCTCCTCACATCCCTCTGACATTCACTGCACGCTGAGAGGAAAACCGGGCCCCAACTTGCTGCGGAGCGCATATCAACGTAGAATCTAGCACAAACTTACTTCACCACCTCCATCGGAGGCAAAGTTTGTAAAACTGAATTGTGGGTGTGGTGAGGGGTGTATTTATAGGCATTTTAAGGTTTGGGAAACTTTCCCCCTCCTGGTAGGAATGTATATCCCATACGTCACTAGCTCATGGACTCTTGCTAATTACATGAAAGAAAGTCCACTTCCCACTTGTCTACACCTGGAATGTGAATCGCTGAGAGCGAGTGGCTGTGGGACTCCACCTACTCCAAGATCCGAGACACCTCCCTCATTGCTAGGGAGCTCCTCATACCACCGTGATGGTTGATGTAAGTCACCGAGGTAATGTTGTTGGTCTGGAATCTGATGAAGCTGAACGACCCCAGAGGAGGCCATGCCTTCAGAGCATTGAAGATTGCTTGGAGTTCCAGAATATTTATCGGAAGGAGAGACTCCTCCTGGGACATTTTTCCTTGTGCCATCCTAGCACCCCAAACAGCTCCCCATCCTGCCAGACTTTCGTCCGTGGTCACAATCTCCCAGGACGGTCTCAAGGAGGATGTCCCCATGGACAGTTGCTCCGGACGGATCCACCAGGAGAGTTTCGAGTCCGAGAATCCATGTATATCTGCTGTGATAAATCTGAATGATCGCCGTTCCATTGTCTAAAAATGCACAATTGAAGAGGTCTGAGATGGAACCTGGCGAATGGGATGACGTCTATGCTTGAAACCATGAGTCCGATCACCTCCATACACTGAGCTAGAGGAGGACTGAAGGGCCAGACAGGTGGACGCAATCTTCCTGCATCAATGTCTGTGAGAAAGATTTTTATGGATATCGAGTCTATTATCGTGCCCAGGAACTCCACCCTGTTTATGGGAACCAGGGAACTCTTTCCTGAGTTGATCTTCCAACTGTGAGATTAGAGCAGAAGAGCCCTCAAATGATCCTCTGCTTGACTGAGGGACAGCGCCTGGACTAGGAAGGCGCCACAGCAATGCCTCTGGATCTGGCCATTGCAAGTAGTGCCCCAGAACCTTCGTGAAGACTCTAGGGGCCGTCGCCAGACCAAAAGGAAGAGTAGAATGTGCCCTCCTTCTTTGGAACCACAAAAAGATTGGAATAGTACCCTAGACCCCATTCTGCTTGGGGTACTGGTACGATAAACGCAGAGAGAAGCGAGATCTCTCACACACTCTAGAAAGGCCTCTCTTTTCTGGTCTTGAAGAAAGGTTTGACAGGAGGAATCTGCCCCTGGGCAGATGCGATCTGAACCCTATCCTGTAACCCTGAGTGACCACATCCAGTACCCAAGGGTCCTTAACCTCCTGCAACCAGGCTTCTGAGAAGAGAGATAATCTGCCCCCTACTTGGTCCGGAGACCGGTCGGGGGCCGCCACTTCATGCCGATTTCGTCTCGGCGGGCTTCTTGCTCTGCTTAGACTTGTTACAAGATTGAGCCGGCTTCCAAGTTCCCTTGGACTGGCCTGCTTTCATGGCAGGCTGCTGGCGCTGGACCTTGTCCGCACGAAAGGGATGAAAAGTAGATCCCTTAGGCTTAGCCTTCTTATCCTGCAGTAGGAAAGCTCCCTTGCCTCCCATAACCGTGGATATGATCGAATCCAATCCTGGACCGAACAGAATCTTTCCTTGAAAAGGCAGGGACAACAGCCTCGACTTAGAGGTCATGTCCGCAGACCAAGACTTTAGCCACAGAGCCCTGCAAGCTAAAACTGAAAAACCTGACACCTTAGCGTTCAGGCGAATAATTTGCATATTGGCATCACAGATGAAAGAATTGGCGACCTTCAGCGCCTTAATCTTATCTTGTATCTCACCAATGGAAGTCTCCCCCTCAACCATTTCACACAGGGATTCACACCAATATGTCGCAGCTCCAGCAACGACCGCTGCTGGCTGAAAAACAAACCCTGTGTGCTGAAACATTTTTCTTAACATGTTTTCCAGCTTTTATCCATGGGCTCTTTAAACAACAAACTATCCTCTACGGGAATAGTTGTTCGATTCACGAGCATAGAGATAGCACCATCCACCTTAGGAACGGTACCCCACAGCTCAAGCTGAGAGTCTGGAACAGGAAACCGTTTCTTAAAGGAAGAAGGGGAAAAGGAAGAAGGGGAAAAGGAAGAAGGGGAAAAGGAAGAACCTAATCGCTCCCATTCATTCTTAATAATATTAGCCATCTTAACAGGAACCGGGAAAGTCTGAGGTACTACCCTGTCCTCGTATACCTTATCTAGCTTAGGAATTGAAGGTTCCTCCAGAATCTTAGGCTCCGGAACATCCAGAGTAGCAAGCACCTGCCTCAGCAAAAAGCGCATATTCTCCATCCTAAACCTAAAATCAGGCTCCTCCACAGCCGGAGGTTTAGATGACACAGACTCCGGCCCAGAAGGGGCCTCCTCCGAAGAGTCAGAGTGGGCCTCGTCATCGTATAATGCCTCTGGGGTTTCCATCGGCGTAGACAACCCCTAGGCCGGGCCGCCATGATACACCTTACGCTTAGCAGAACGTGATAAGGCAGGTATCACTTTTGAAACCGCTGATTCCAGTTGGTCCGCAAAGTCTGAAGGCCAACAAATCTCTCCCGAAGGAGTAACGGTTGAACCCCGGGGCGCTGCATGTGCAATAGGATATGAATGCAGGAAACGCACCTCACGGGACGAGGAACCCTCAGAGGTGGACGGCTCTGTAGTAGTAGACATTAGTTTACATTTAGATGTCGTAACTTTATCAAGGCATGTGGAACATAGTTGAGCAGGCTGATCTACCAGAACCTCCTCACAATAAACACAGGAATGAGACTTTATTAAAGAGGGAGAACCCTCTAACGCGTCAGAGTCCTCCATAGCTTGCGCTTTTAATACGGACTAGCTTATCATAAATAGGCACCTTTATACCTCCAATGGCCGGGGCACTCACCACCTCCTAGGACCCGGACTACAGAAACCATTTCGTCTCCAGGAATATTAACCCTTGATTCTTTAAAAATTAAAGGCGTCACACACTGTGACCCTGTCTTCCGTGTTATCATTACGAATAAAAAATGAAACAATCTTTGTGATGAAAGGCAAAGAATGACTGGGGTATGAGGGAAGTGGGGGGGGGTATTTAAGCTTTTGGCTGGGGTGTCTTTGCCTCCTCCTGGTGGCCAGGTTCTTAATTCCCAGCCGTAATGAATGAAGCCGTGGACTCTCCTCCCCTTTAGATGGAAAGTAAACATTGAAGCTTATGTTCCGATTCAATGTGCACTTGGAAACGAGCTAGGAAGATATTTAAAGTAAAATGTTAATTTATTTTTTTTAAAAAGTAAGTTTTTGGGAATCTTAATTGCAAAATTTATAATAGGTATATTAATTTCTAATAAGTTATTACTCAATTTTTATATTTTTACATGGGACATTTTATTATAACAAGTGTCTAAAGCTGGAAGTGCTGCTCCTACTATTGCAGAAAGTAAACAGAGAATCTCATGATTGTCTGTTTACTATGGTGACGTGTAGCTTCAATGAGTGCACCTGCACTATTTATGTGGGGCAAGGAACGTGCATATGGTAATGAGTATAGCGGGTGGGACAGCCTTACACATAGTGATATGTAGAGCAGATGGGACTGCTCTACACGTCATTACAGTGCTGAAGAGATCTGTGGAGGGGGAGGAGGAGAAACAACTATGATTGACAGAAGGGAAAAAAAAATTATTAAAATAAAAATATATATAAAAAATAATGTGATTTGATAATACATTAACCATGGAAACGTTTGGCAGATATCAGTTATTGTACAATTTACCATGCAACCTCTCAAGCTTCTCCAAAAACTGCCCATATTCACAAAAAATAAATATTTGAAAGACAATCAACAGCAGCCTAATACAAAAAGTAGTATTAGCATTACATGAAATATGTATAATTAAGTAATTATGTTTACTAAATTAAAGTTAAGAACTCCAGATCCTCAAATACTCTTTCACCAGCAATTTCTAATATGGAATCCTTAAAGGGACATTCTAACCAAAAAACTGAATGCACATGACAATTTCAATTTTGAAAAGCAATATACTCCTATTACCAAAAAATATTGCTAGTAAAAGCTACAAAACAGAGAGCTTCTACTGTGCACATGAAGTAAATTTAGATTTTTTTATGCATTTTAAATAACATGTTCAGATTACTGGCAGTATCTTATATCATGTAAGTTGAGTCGTTCCCAACACAATGGAAGGCACTTAAAGTTCACTGCATACACATGCTGTTTAAAATGCAGGTTTTGGAACATATACAGATATGGCTCACGTGCACATTCCCAGTAAAATCTCACTAACAATAGTGAAAGCCTTGAGAAGAAGCATTTTTGCTAAACACATGTGTACTGTAAGGCTGCTTCTATTCAAATGGTAATGCTCTAATCCCTTTAACAGAATCATGAAAGCGCAACATGGTGTTTGTTTGGCAGCAGGCTGCATTATTATTTAGATTACACGAACTTGGAATTTGTTGGTGAAATAGCATTTGGTGTACTTCTTAATCTCTTAATGTGAATAAAATTGTATTTGACTATAATATTATACCATCACTTGTTTATTTTACATGTTAACCCACTAATAGCTGTACCCTCATTGTCTTTAATTTACAACTCCAGATATCAATTAAACTTGATATACCCAAAAACAAAAAAGTTATAAATGTTCAATACTGATGACCTTTCAAGACCTCTTACATGTGTTGCCTTATTTCAAGAATGGAGAAAAAACAGAGAAATATACAGACAATTAAAGTACAATAAGGAGACAAAAATGAAAAACTAGTTTAAAAAAAAAACAGAATTTATGTAAGAACTTACCTGATAAATTAATTTCTTTCATAATGGCAAGAGTACATGAGCTAGTGACATATGGGATATACATTCCTACCAGGAGGGGGCAAAGTTTCCTAAACCTCAAATGCCTATAAATACACCTTCCACCACATATATACTTCAGTTTAACGTATAGCCAAGTAGTGATGTGTAAAAAGGAGTAAAAAAGCATACAAAAAAAGAGCAACTGGAAAATAATATTGTGCTTTTATACAAAAAAATATAACCACCAAAAACAAGGTGGGTCTCATGGACTCATGCCATTATGAAAGAAATGCATTTATCAGGTAAGTTCTTACATAAATTATGTTTTCTTTCATGTAAATAGCAAGAGCCCATGAGCTAGTGACGTATGGGATAAAATACCCAAGATGTGGAAGTCCACAGAAGAGTCACTAGACAGGGAGGGATAAAATAAAAACAGCTATTTCCGCTGAGAAATTAAATCCACAAAATAAGTTCTTATAAAAAGAATTATCAAACTGAGACAGCTGCCTGAAGAACTTTTCTACCAAAGACTGCTTCAGAAGAAGCAAATACATCAAAATGGTAAAATTTTGTAAATGTATGCAAAGAAGACCAAGTTGCTGCTTTGCAAATCTAATCAACTGAAGCTTCATTCTTAAAAGACCACAAAGTGGCAACTGATCTAGTAGAATGAGCTGTAATTCTCTGAGGCGGAGACTGTCCCACCTCCAAATAAGCCTTGTGAATCAAAAGCTTTAACCAAGATGCCAAAGAAATGGCAAAGGCTTTTTGACCTTTCCTAGAACCAGAAAAGACGACAAATAGACTAGAAGTCTTCCTGAAATCCTTAGTAGCCTCCACATAGTATTTCAAAGCTCTTACCACATCTAAAGAATGTAACTATTTCTCAAGAGAATTAAGACTCCATGGAGGAGAAATAGACTTAATAACAGGCTTGATACGGACCAAAGCCTGAACAAAACAGAGAATATCAGGAAGTTTAGCAATCTTTCTATGAAATAAAACAGAAAGAGCAGAGATTTGTCCTTTCAAAAGTACTTGCGGACAAACCTTTATCCAAACTGTCCTGAAAAAACTGTAAAATTCTATGAATTCTAAAAGAATGCCAAGAGAATTTATGAGAAGAATACCATGAAATATAGGTTTTCCACACCCAATAATAAATCTTCCTTGAAACAGACTTACGAGCCTGCAAAATAGTATTGATCACTGAGTCAGAGAAACCTCTATGACTAAGCACTAAATGTTAATTTGACATACCTTAAAATTTTGGGATTTGAGATCCTGATGGAAAAATGGCCCTTGAGACAGAAGGTCTGGCCTTAAAGGAAGTGACCAAGGTTGGCAACTGGACATCCGGACAAGATCTGCATACCAAAACCTGTGAGGCCATGCTGGTGCTATCAGAAACACATGTGATTGTTCCATTATGATTTTGGAGATCACCCTTGGAAGAACTAGAGACGGAAAAATAAAAGCAAGTTGGTAAAACCAAGGAACTGCCAACGCATCCACTATCTCCGCCTGAGGATCCCTGGACCCGGAAAGGTATCTGGGAAGTTTCCTGTTTAGATGTGAAGCCATCGGATCTATTTCCGGAAGACCCCACATCTGCACAATCTGAAAAAACATCTGGATGGAGAGACCACTCCCCCGGATGCAAAGTCTGATGGCTAAGATAATCCGCTTCCCAATTGTCTACACCTGGGATATGAATCGCAGAAATTAGACATGAGTTGGATTCCGCCCAAGAAAGCATCCGTGATACTTCTTTCATTGCTAAAGGAATGCGAGTCCCGCCCTGATGATTGGACATATGCCACACAGGTGTGATATTGTGCGTCTGAAAGCGAATGAAAAGTTCTCTCTTTAATAGAGGCCAAGCCTGAAGAGCCCTGAAAATAGCACGGAGTTCTAAGATATTGATTGGAAACCTCGCCTCTAAAGGATTCCAAACCCCTTGTGCTGTCAGAGATCCCCAGACAGCTCCCCAACCTAAAAGACTTGCATCTGTTGAGACTACAGTCAAGGAAGGAGGAAAAAAAAAGAGGCTCCCCTGAATAATACGATGGTCTAACCACCAAGTCAGAGAGAGTAGAATGCTGGGATTTAAGAATATCAATTGTGATATCCGAGTATAATCCCTGCACCATTGATTCAGCATGCAAAGCTGCAGAGGTCTCATATGAAAACGAGCAAAGGGGATTGCGTCCGATGCTGCAGTCATGAGACCTAAACCTTCCATGCACATAGCCACTGAAAGGAATGATCGAGACTGAAGGTTTCAACAGGCTGAAACCAATTTCATTTGTCTCTTGTCTGTTAAAGACAGAGTCATGGACACTGAATCTATCTGGAAACCTAAAATGGTGACCCTTGTCTAAAGGAATCAAGAAACTCTTTGGTAAATTGATCCCCCAACCATGTCTTTGAAGAAACAACACTAGTTGATTCGTGTGAGATTCTCTAAATGAAAAGATTGAGCCAGTACCAAGATATCGTCCAAATAAGGAAAACCGCAATACCCTGCCCTCTGATTACAGATAGAAGGGCACCAAGAACCTTCGAAAAGATTCTTGGAGCTGTCGCAAGGCCAAATGGAAGAGCGACAAATTTTTAATGCTTGTCTAGAAAAGAGAATCTCAGAAACCAATAGTGATCTGAAAGAATCGGAATGTGAAGATAAGCGTTCTGTAGGTCTATTGTGGACATGTAATGACCTTGCTGAACAAAAGGCAGAATAGTCCTTATAGTCACCATCTTGAAAGTTGGGACCCTTACAAAACGATTCAAAAACTGAATGAATTTTCTTTCTTTGGGACAATGAATAGATTTGAAAAAAAAAAAAAACAGACCCTGTTCCTGAAGTGGAACTGGTATAATCAACCCTGAAAGCTCCAGATCTGAAGCACACTTCAGAAAAGCCTGAGCTTTCACAGGATTTGTTGGAACGTGAGAGAGAAAGAATCCTCTCACAGGAGGTCTTACACTGAAACCTATTCGATACCCTGAGAAACAATGCTCTGAATCCACTGATTCTGAACAGAATCTGCCTAAATGTTTTGAAATAATTTCAATCTGCCCCCCACCAGTTGAACTGGATTGAGGGCTGCACCTTCATGAAGTCTTGGGGGCTGGCTTTGGTTTCTTATAAGGCTTGGAATTATTGGAACTTAAAGATGGCTTCCAATTGGAGTCAGAGTCCTTAGGGGAAGGAGTGGTTTTCTGTTCACTATTCTGACGAAAGGAATGAAACTGATTAGAAGCTTTAGATTTAATCTTGGACTTTTTATCTTGGGGCAAAAAAAAACATTCCCTCCCAGTGATAGTGGAAATAATAGAGTCCAACTGAGAACCAAATAAATTATTACCCTGGAAAGATAGAGATAGTGATCTGAATGAATCGGAATGTGAAGATTAGCGTTCTGTAGGTCTATTGTGGACATGCAATGACCTTGCTGAACAAAAGGCAGAATAGTCCTTATAGTCACCATCTTGAAAGTTGGGACCCTTAAAAAACAATTCAAAAACTGAATGAATTTTCTTTCTTTGGGACAATGAATAGATTTGAAAAAAAAAAAACAGACCCTGTTCCTGAAGTGGAACTGGTATAATCACCCCTGAAAGCTCCAGATCTGAAGCACACTTCAGAAAAGCCTGAGCTTTCACAGGATTTGTTGGAACGTGAGAGAGAAAGAATCCTCTCACAGGAGGTCTTACTCTGAAACCTATTCGATACCCTTGAGAAACAATGCTCTGAATCCACTGATTCTGAACAAAATCTGCCTAAATGTTTTTAAATCATTTCAATCTGCCCCCCACAAGTTGAACTGGATTGAGGGCTGCACCTTCATGCAGTCTTGGGGGCTGGCTTTGGTTTCTTATAAGGCTTGGAATTATTGCAACTTGAAGATGGCTTCCAATTGGAGTCAGAGTCCTTAGGGGAAGGAGTGGTTTTCTGTTCTCTATTCTGACAAAAGGAATGAAACTGATTAGAAGCTTTAGATTTAATCTTAGACTTTTTATCTTGGGGCAAAAAAAAAAACCATTCCCTCCCAGTGATAGTGGAAATAATAGAGTTCAACTGAGAACCAAATAAATTATTACCCTAGAAAGATAGAGATAGTAATCTAGATTTAGATACCATGTCAGCATTCCATGATTTAAGCCATAAAGCTCTTCTAGAATAGCAAAAGACTAGCATGTTTAAGCAAATAAACAATGCTAGACAAATCAGGATCTGTTTCCTGATGTGCTAAGCTATCCAACCAAAAAGTTGATAAAGCCGCAACATCAGCCATAGAAATGACAGGCCTGAAAATATAGCCAGAATGTAAATAAGCTTTCCTTAGATAAGATTTAATCTTCCTATCTAAAGGAAACTTAAAATAAATACTATCTTTCATAGGAAAAGTATTAAATTTGGCAAGAGTAGAAATAGCCCCATCAATCTTAGGGACTTTTTCCCAAAACTCCCAATTAGCCACTGGTAAAGGATAAAACTTCTTAAACCTAGAAGAAGGATTAAAAGAAGCTCCAGGCTTAGACCATTCTTTAGCAATCACATCAGAAACCACATCTGGAAAGGTTTAAAAACAGAATTTAAACGTTTACTGGTTTTGTTATCAAGAGGATCAGACTCCTCAATACCCAAAGTAACCAATACTTCTTTCAACAAAGATCGAATATATTCAATCTTAAAAAGATAAGATTTATCAATTTCAATGTCTGAAGTAGGATCTTCTGAAGCAGAGAGATCCTCTTCAGAGAAGGATATTTCAGTATGTTGTTGGTCATCACAAATTTCATCAGTTTTATGAGAAGGGAGGTAAGAGATGAATCTCTACGACCGATAACAGAGAACCTATGAAATAGACCCCTTAGAAGGAGATCACTGCATTCAAATAGGCAATACTCTCCTCACATCCCTCTGACATTCACTGCACGCTGAGAGGAAAACCGGGCTCCAACTTGCTGCGGAGCGCATATCAACGTAGAATCTAGCACAAACTTACTTCACCACCTCCATCGGAGGCAAAGTTTGTAAAACTGAATTGTGGGTGTGGTGAGGGGTGTATTTATAGGCATTTTGAGGTTTGGGAAACTTTGCCCCTCCTGGTAGGAATGTATATCCCATACGTCACTAGCTCATGGACTCTTGCTAATTACATGAAAGAAAGACCTTTTACGTTTATTAGAAGGTGGAATAGCAGACATAGCCTTCTGTATTGCATCAGCAATATAATTTTTCATATCAACAGGGATATCATGTACATTAGATGTTGAGAAAACAACAGGTGCTGTACTAGTATTAATAGAAACTTTATTGGCATGCAAAAGCTTATCATGACAACTGTTACATAATATAGTCGTAGATAAAATCTCAGCTTGCTTACATCAGATACACTTAGCTTTGGAAGAACTGTGTTCAGGCAGCATGGTTTCTACTGTAGCTTCTAAGACAGGATCAGACTGAGACATCTTGCAAAATGTAAAAGAAAAATAACATTTAAACAAAATATCAAATTTCCTCATATAGCAGTTTCAGGAATGGGAAAAAATGCATATGCTAAATAAGCAGAAAAGCAAACAGCATAGCCCTCTAGAATATAAAGAGAGCAGGGAGCATAAAGTAAGTGGGGTAATATAACCAAAAAAATATTTGGCGCCAAGTTTGAAGCACAATGCAAATTGCAATTTTTATGCCGCCAAACATCCGGAAATGAATCCACTCGCGTCATAACAAGCGCGACTTCGCGCCAAACAACCTAACGTCCATAAAGACGCAGGAAATTACGACACTTGCGACACTATAGACGCAAATTTGCGCCAAAAATGTTTCACGCCAAAAATGACACAATAAATAACAGCATTTTGCGCCCTTGCGAGCCTAGATTTGCCCGCAAAATTTAAGTAAAAACAGGTCAAATTGGAAAAAAGACTAAACCCCAGGTAAGAATTTTTTTTTTTTTTTTTAAATAACTTCCTTAAAACATGATTCTCATACTGAAACTGCCAGACTGCAAAGGGAAATACACATAGACCTGACTCATGGCAAATATAAGTGAATACATATATTTAAAACTTTATATTAATACATAAAGCACCAAACATAGCTGAGAGTGTCTTAAATAATGATAAATACTTACCGAAGACACCCATCCACATATAGCAGACAGCCAAACCAGTACTGAAAACTATCAGCAGAGGTAATGGTATATGAGTATATCGTCAATCTGAAAAGGGAGGTAGGAGATGAATCCCTACGACCGATAACAGAGAACCCTTGAAAAGATTTTCCGTGAGTGAAACCATAGAATTCAACAGACAATACTCTCTTCACGTCCCTCGGACAAACACTGTACTCTGAGAGGAAATGGGCTTCAGAATGCTTAGAAGCGCTTATCATAGACGAAATCATAAAAATCAAGCACAAACTTACTTCACCACCTCCATAGGAGGCAAAGTTTGTAAAACTGAGTTGTGCGTGTGGTGGGAGGTGTATTTATAGGCATTTGAGGTTTGGGAAACTTTGCCCCCTCCTGGTAGGAATGTATATCCCATACGTCACTAGCTCATGGACTCTTGCCATTTACATGGGAAAAAAAGAGAAAAAAAATAGCGAAAATGTGAGTGAAAAGTCTTCAATAGTAATATGAGGTATATATATTATATATATATATATATATATATATATATATATATATATATATATATATATATATATATATATATATATATAAATTAGGTTATTAGGTATAATCTGTGGAGTATCCCACAGCCAATATTATCAACCTTGCAGGCCGCTAGCACAAAAGAAAATAACCACACAATTACAATAGCTTCCACCATAACACACTTCAAAAGTTGTTTAACTTATTTACCCATGGGGACACTGAAATTCATAAAATATTTTTTTTACCAGATCTCAGGACAGTCGACATACCTAAATTTCCATTTGCTTTTTTTTTCCCTAAAAAAAGAAAAATGAAATGAAAACTTAAAAAAATATATGAATAAAGTTAGGTAAAAAATAAAATAGGAAAATGTGGTAATGAGTTTAAAAAAATCATACCACAATCTGTGTAGCTAATTCATACCATAGTCTATGAAGCTTTGAAGTTATGTACAGAATATAAATACACATCTCTCTATAAATTAGCAGATACTGAGGTTGAAGAAAGACTAGTTGTTAACCATCTATATTTAAGCCATATGAACAAACTGATTTTTATGCACCATTAAAGCCATCTTTTGACATAAACGCCAAATAAATTTACCTCTCCCGTCATCAATCCTATGCCTCCTGTTGACTCGTTGTCTCTTATCCTCCTGCCGTAACTGCAGATGCTCATCAATGTTGACCCCAGGTACAGGCACAGCTGAAACATTCAAAGAATATGAAGCCCAAAATACATTTAAATATGTTTTATACAAATGTGCTACAACCCTTATCCATGCCTTACATTAACTGCAGGTGTGCCTCAAATATTGAAACAATAGGGTGTATTACAATCCTTTATAAATGCTGTTTTTTTTTCTGATAAATTCTAAATTCGAGGACATTTTAATCCAACAGAAAAAAAGGTTCTTGTGTTTTTCAAGTAAATTTGCATTGAGACGACTCAACAACCATATAACTTAACAATCCGAAAATAAGTCTTGGCAAAAAAAAATCCATGATTTTTTGATATTTCAACATTGATTATTTAAAAATCTGGGTACATACTGTAGCTGTCCATATTTTTTTTTTCTATATTTATTGTTTGTGCCTGAACATCCAACAGTCTAAAAAACCAAACTGTTTCCTTGTTTAATATGTAGTTAAAAATATAACATGTCACATTTAAACTATGAAACCTGTACATGAATACAACAGAATGCTCATAAGTGTGGATGCTTACAAAGTCTTTAAGTTATAAAAATTATGCAAATCAGATTAAATTATTAAATGCACAGACCAAACATTTAAGAAAAAAAAGCTTAATTTAAACATGAGAGTTATCGCCATAATTAATTAGAATGGATTAGAAAATTAAGGCAAAAAATAAATATATTCCAAAGCATATAATGTTTTTCCACAGCTCTATTAATAGATTAGAATAATGGGTTAGTAAATTTGCTTACAAAATATCTACCACCGTCTTGAACTAAGCTTAAATTAAAGGCTATATCAATAGACACGTGAAATATGCTTTTGGTAACTAATTTTTTTGTTGACATAATTCTGCCTATTTACAACAAAAACTACCACTAAAATGTAACCCTTTGAAATTACATGAAAAAAACAAAAATAGTAATACTATTAATATCAAACAAATTATCAAGTAGCAAAAAAATAATTTTTTATGACAATAAAACATAATTTATGTAAGAACTTACCTGATAAATTCATTTCTTTCATATTAGCAAGAGTGCATGAGCTAGTGACGTATGGGATATACATTCCTACCAGGAGGGGCAAAGTTTCCTAAACCTCAAAATGCCTATAAATACACCCCTCACCACACCCACAATTCAGTTTAACGAATAGCAAAGCAAGTGGGGTGATAAGAAGGGTGCGAAGCATCAAAAAATAAGGAATTGGAATAATTGTGCTTTATACAAAAAAATCATAACCACCACAAAAAAAGGGTGGGCCTCATGGACTCTTGCTAATATGAAAGAAATGAATTTATCAGGTAAGTTCTTACATAAATTATGTTTTCTTTCATGTAATTAGCAAGAGTCCATGAGCTAGTGACGTATGGGATAGCAGATACCCAAGATGTGGAACTTCCACGCAAGAGTCACTAGAGAGGGAGGGATAAAATAAAGACAGCCAATTCCGCTGAAAAAAATAATCCACAACCCAAATCAAAAAATTTCAATCTTTATAATGAAAAAAAACTGAAATTATAAGCAGAAGAATCAAACTGAAACAGCTGCCTGAAGTACTTTTCTACCAAAAACTGCTTCAGAAGAAGAAAACACATCAAAATGGTAGAATTTAGTAAAAGTATGCAAAGAGGACAAAGTGGCCGCTTTGCAAATCTGATCAACAGAAGCTTCATTCCTAAATGCCCAGGAAGTAGAAACTGACCTAGTAGAATGAGCCGTAATTCTTTGAGGCGGGGACTTACCCGACTCCACATAAGCATGATGAATCAAAGACTTTAACCAAGATGCCAAAGAAATGGCAAAAGCCTTCTGACCTTTCTTGGGACCAGAAAAAACAACAAATAGACTAGAAGTCTTTCTAAAATCTTTAGTAGCTTCAACATAATATTTCAAAGCTCTAACTACATCCAAAGAATGTAACGATCTCTCCTTAGAATTCTTAGGATTAGGACATAATGAAGGGACAACAATTTCTCTACTAATGTTGTTAGAATTCACAACCTTAGGTAAAAATTGAAATGAAGTCCGCAACACCGCCTTATCCTGATGAAAAATCAGAAAAGGAGATTCACAAGAAAGAGCAGATAACTCAGAAACTCTTCTAGCAGAAGAGATAGCCAAAAGGAACAATACTTTCCAAGAAAGTAATTTAATGTCCAGAGAATGCATAGGCTCAAATGGAGGAGCCTATAAAGCTGTCAAAACCAAATTAAGACTCCAAGGAGGAGAGATTGGCTTAATAACAGGTTTGATACGGACCAAAGCCTGTACAAAACAATGAATATCAGGAAGATTAGCAATCTTTCTGTGAAAAAGAACAGAAAGAGCAGAGATTTGTCCTTTCAAAGAACTTGCAGACAAACCTTTATCCAAACCATCCTGAAGAAATTGTAAAATTCTAGGAATTCTGAAAGAATGCCAGGAGAATTTATGAAAAGAACACCAAGAGATGTAATCTTCCAAACTCGATAATAAATCTTTCTAGAGACAGATTTCCGAGCCTGTAACATAGTGTTAATCACTGAGTCAGAGAAACCTCTATGACTAAGAATTAAGCGCTCAATCTCCATACCTTCAAATTTAATAATTTGAGATCCTGATGAAAAAAAGGGCCTTGAGATAGAAGGTCTGGCCTTAACGGAAGTGTCCAAGGCTGGCAACTGGCCATCCGAACGAGATCCGCAAACCAAAACCTGTGAGGCCATGCTGGAGCCACCAGCAGTACAAATGAGCGCTCCAATAGAATTTTGGAGATTACTTTCGGAAGAAGAACTAGAGGCGGAAAGATATAAGCAGGATGATAATTCCAAGGAATTGACAACGCATCCACTGATTCCGCCTGAGGATCCCGGGATCTGGACAGATACCTGGGAAGTTTCTTGTTTAGATGAGAGGCCATCAGATCTATTTCTGGAAGTCCCCAGATTTGAACAATCTGGAGAAAAACCTCTGGATGAAGGGACCATTCGCCCGGATGTATCGTCTGGCGACTGAGATAATCCGCTTCCCAATTGTCTACACCTGGGATGTGAACCGCAGAAATTAGACAGGAGCTGGATTCCGCCCATACAAGTATCCGAGATACTTCTTTCATAGCTTGAGGACTGTGAGTCCCCCCTTGATGATTGACATATGCCACGGTCGTGACATTGTCTGTTTGAAAACAAATAAACGATTCTCTCTTCAGAAGAGGCCAGTACTGAAGAGCTCTGAAAATCGCACGGAGTTCCAAAATATTTATTGGTAATCTCGCCTCCTGAGATTTCCAAACCCCTTGCGCTGTCAGAGATCCCCAAACCGCTCCCCAACCTGATAGACTCACATCTGTTGAGATCACAGTCCAGGTTGGACGAACGAAAGAGGCCCCTTGAATTAAACAATGGTGATTCATCCACCACGTTAGATGATCGAACATTGGGATTTAAGGATATTATTTGTGATATCCTTGTATAATCCCTGCACCACTGGTTCAGCATACAAAGCTGGAGTGGTCTCGTATGAAAACGAGCAAAAGGGATCGCGTCCGATGCAGCAGTCATGAGACCTAAAATCTCCATGCATGATGCTACCGAAGGGAACAATTGAGACTGTAGGTTTCGACAGGCTGAAACCAATTTCAGACATCTCTTTTCTGTCAAAGACAAAGTCATGGACACTGAATCTATTTGGAAACCTAAAAAGGTTACTCTTGTCTGAGGAATCAAGGAACTCTTTGGTAAATTGATCCTCCAACCAGGTCTTTGAAGAAACAACACAAGTTGATTCGTATGAGATTCTGCAGAATGTGAAGACTGAGCAAGTACCAAGATGTCGTCCAAATAAGGAAATATCGCAATACCCTGTTCTCTGATTACAGAGAGAAGGGCACCGAGAACCTTCGAAAAGATTCTTGGCGCTGTTGCTAGACCAAATGGAAGAGCAACAAACTGGTAATGCTTGTCTAGAAAAGAGAATCTCAGAAACTGAAAGTGATCTGGATGAATTGGAATATGCAGGTATGCATCCTGTAAATCTATTGTAGACATATAATGCCCTTGCTGAACAAAAGGCAGAATAGTTCTTATAGTTACCATCTTGAATGTTGGTATCCTTACATAACAATTCAATATTTTTAGATGCAGAACCGGTCTGAAAGAATTCTCTTTCTTTGGTACGATGAATAGATTTGAATAAAACCCCAGACCCTGTTCCAGAACTGGAACTGGTATAATTACCCCAGCTAACTCTAGGTCTGAAACACATTTCAGAAATGCCTGAGCTTTTACTGGATTGACTGGAATGCGTGAGAGAAAGAATCTTCTCACAGGCGGTCTTACTTTGAAACCTATTCTGTACCCTTGTGAAACAAGGTTCTGAATCCAAAGATTGTGAACCGAACTGATCCAAACATCTTTGAAAAATCGCAACCTGCCCCCTACCAGCTGTGCTGGAATGAGGGCCGCACCTTCATGTGGATTTAGGGGCTGGTTTTGACTTTCTGGAAGGCTTAGATTTATTCCAGATTGGATTAGGTTTCCAACCGGAAACCGTTCCTTTAGTGGAAGGATCGGGCTTCTGCTCCTTCTGACGAAAGGAACGAAAACGATTAGCAGCCCTGTAATTACCTTTAGATTTTTTACCCTGAGGCAAAAAACATAATTTATGTAAGAACTTACCTGATAAATTCATTTCTTTCATATTAGCAAGAGTCCATGAGCTAGTGATGTATGGGATATACATTCCTACCAGGAGGGGCAAAGTTTCCCAAACCTTAAAATGCCTATAAATACACCCCTCACCACACCCACAATTCAGTTTAACGAATAGCCAAGAAGTGGGGTGATAAGAAAGGAGCGAAAGCATCAAAAATAAGGAATTGGAATAATTGTGCTTTATACAAAAAAATCATAACCACCACAAAAAAAGGGAGGGCCTCATGGACTCTTGCTAATATGAAAGAAATGAATTTATCAGGTAAGTTCTTACATAAATTATGTTTTCTTTCATGTAATTAGCAAGAGTCCATGAGCTAGTGACGTATGGGATAGCAGATACCCAAGATGTGGAACTTCCACGCAAGAGTCACTAGAGAGGGAGGGATAAAATAAACACAGCCAATTCCGCTGAAAAATTAATCCACTACCCAAATCAAGAGTTTCAATTTTTAAAATGAAAAAAACTGAAATATAAGCAGAAGAATCAAACTAAAACAGCTGCCTGAAGTACTATTCTACCAAAATCTGCTTCTAAGAAGAGGAATCATCAAAATGGTAGAATTTAGTAAAAATATGCAAAGAAGACCAAATCATTGCTTTGCAAATCTGATCAACAGAAGCTTCATTCTTAAAAAGCCCAGGAAGTAGAAACTTACCTAGTAGAATGAGCCGTAATCCTCTGAGACGGGGATTAACCCGACTCCAAATAAGCATGATGAATCAAAAGCTTTAACCAAGATGCCAAAGAAATGGCAGAAGCCTTGTGACCTTTCCTAAAACCAGAAAAGATAACAAATAGACTAGAAGTCTGTCTGAAATCTGAATAGCTTCAACATAATATTTCAAAACTCTAACCATATCCAAAGAATGTAAGAATCTTACCAAAGAATTCTTAGGATTAAGACACAATGAAAAGACAATAATTCCTCCACTAATGTTGTTAGAATTCACAACTTTAGAAAAAAATTGAAATGAGGAAAAACCACCTCATCCTGATAAAAAAATCAGAACAAGGAGATTCACAAGAGAGAACAGATAATTTAACACTGTTCTAGTTGAAGAGATGTCTAAAAAGAACAATACTTTCCATAAAAGTAATTAATGTCCAAAGAAAGCATATGCTCAAACAGAAGAGCCTGTAAAGCCTTCAGAATCAAATTAAGACTCCAAAGAGGAGAAATTGACTTAATGACAGGCTTGATACGAACCAAAGCCTGAACAAAACAAATAATATTAGAAAGATTTAGCAATTCTTACTGTGAAACAGCACAGGAAAAGCAGAGATTTGTCCTTTCAAGGAACATGCAGACAAAACCTAAGAAGAAACTATAAAATCCTAGGAATTCTAAAAGAATGCCAAGAGAATTCATAAGAAGAGAATCATGAGATGTAAATCTTCCAAACTCGATAATAAATCCTATTAGACACAGATTTACGAGCCTGCAACATAGTATTACTTACTGAGTCAGAGAAACTCCTATGACTAAGTACTAAGCATTAAATTTTCATACCATCAAATTAATAATTGGAATTCCTGATGAAAAAAATGAAAGTTAAGATATAAGGTATGGCTATAATGGAAGTAACCAAGATTGGCAACTGAACATCCGAACAAGAACTATATACCAAAACCTGTGTGGCCATGCTAAAACCAACAGCCACACCAAGATTGCTCTCTGATGATTTTGAAAATCACTTTAAAAAGAAGAACCAGAGATGAAAAAATATAGGCAGATTGATAATTCCAAAGAAGTGTCAATGCATACACTACTTCTGCCTGAAGACCCCCGAACCTAAATAGGCCCCTGGGAAGTTCCTTGTTTAGATGAGATGCCAACAGATCCATTAGTGGAAGCCCTCACATCTGAAAAATTGAAAAACATATCTGGGTAAAAAAGACCATTCTCCCGGATGTAAAGCTTGATTAACAGAGATAATCAAAGTCTATACCTGGGAAAAAGACCACAGAAATTAGATAGGAGCTGAATTTAGCCCAAGCAAATATCCAAGATATTTCTGTCACAGCCTAAGAACTGATAGTCCCACCCTGATAATTGACATACGCCACAATTGTGACAATGTCTGCCTGAAAACAATAAACGTCTCTTCTTCAAAAAGAAACCAAACTGAAGAACTCTGAGAATGCACAGAGTTCCAAAAATATGAAAAGGTAATCTCGCCTCCTGAGATTTCCAAACCCCTTGTGCTGACAGAGATCCTCAGACAGCCTCCCAACCTAAAAGACTCACATCTGCAGATCATGGTCCAGGTTGAAAGAACCGAAGAGACCTATAGAACTAAATGATGGTGATCTTAACCACTGAATCAAAGATAGTTAACATTAGGATTCAAAGATATAAAAAGTGATATCCTAGAATCCCTGCACCATTATTCAGCATAAGAAAACTGGAAAGGTTTCCTAAATGAGCAAAGGGAATAGAATCCAATGCTGCAGCCATGAAACCTGAAACTTCCATGCATATATAGCAACTTGAAGAAAATAATAGAGACTGAAAATTCCGACAAACGGAACCCAATAAACTTGACACTTGTCTGTTAGAGACAAAAACATTGACACAATTTATCTGGAAACCTAAAAAAAGGTGACCCTTGTGTGAGGAATCAAGGAGCTTTTGATAAAAAGATCCTCTAACCATGTCTTGAAGAGACAAAAAAGTTGAATCGTATGAGATTCCACAGAATGAAAAGACTGAACCAGTACCACCATACCGTCCAAATAAGGAACACTGAGAACCTTAGAAAAGATTTTTAGAGCTGTCGCTAGACTAGAAGGAAAAGCAACAAATTGGTAATACTTGTCAAAAAAAAGAGTATCTCAGAAAATAAAATAATCTGAATGAAAACAGAAAATGAAGATATGCATTTATTGTATCTATTGTAAACAAATAATGCCATCACTGACCAAAAAGGTAGAATAGACCATATAAACTCCATTCTAAAAGATGGTACACTTATATGACAATTCAAAAAGATTTTCTATCTTTGGAACAATGAATAGTCTTGAATAAAACACCAAAACCCAGTTCCTAGAAATGGAACTGGAATAAATACCCCAGAAGACTCCAGGTCTGAGCAGCGCTTGAGCCCCAACGGGTGACCAGCCGCGCTTCACCAGTACCCAAAACATATAGGTCTGAATACACTTCAGGAAAGTGTTAGTCTTACTGAAATAGCTGGAATATGAGAGAGAAAAAAGACTTCTCACAGATGGTTTTACTCTGAATCCTATTCTGTACCCAAAGTCTAAGAAGTTTGGACCGAATAGAACCAAACAAATTTCAAAAAAGTCTCAACCTGCCCCTTACCAGCCAAGCTGGAATAAGAACCGCACCTACATGCAAATTTGGGGAGCTGACTTTAAAAAGGCTTAATTGAATGTTGAAAAAAACTTCCAATTATAAACATGTTACTTGGGGAAGAATTCAGGACTCCATTCTTTAGTAAGAACAGAAAACTAATATAAGCTTAAAGTTTTAGTCTTAGAACTCAATCTTGAAGCCCATAGTAACAGTTAAAGAATTGAATCCAAATATGAACCAAATAATTGATTACCTTGGAAAAAAAGAAATATGGATTTAGAAATGAAATTAGCAATCCAAGATTGAAATCACAAAGTTCTTCTAGCTAAAATAGCTAAAGACATAGATTAAACCTCATTTGCAAAAATATTTAATAAAATGACAACACAAATGAAATTATTAGCATGTTAATTAAGTTAAAGGACCAGTCAACACACTGGACTTGCACAATCAACAAATGCAAGAAAACAAGACAATGCAATAGCACTTAGTCTGAACCTCAAATAAGTAGTAGATTTATTCCTTTTAACAATGCTAAACAAATTAAAATCTGATACTTGATCTTAAAGTATCCAGCCAGAAAGATGAAGCAATTGCAACATCAGCCAAATAAATTACAGGTCTAAGAAAAGTACCTGAAAATAATTTTCCTTAAATAAGATACAACCATCTGAAGGAATAAATACTATTTGCTATAAGAATAATAGTGTATTTAGCAGGAGTAGAGATAACCCCATTAACTTGGGGAATCTTTCCTCAAAACTAACTGCCGGCAAAGAATACAATTTAAAAACCTTAAATAAGGACTAAAAGAAAATTCTCAGCCTATTCCATTCCCTAGTATCAGGAACTGGAAAAAACCTCTGAAGAAATCACAGAGGAGAAATAAGCAGAATTTAAATGTTAGCTAGTCTTTAAAATCCAAAGAACTAGTTACTTCAATATCCAAAATAATCAACACCTTTTGAACAAAGAACAAATGTACTCTATTAAGAAAAAAATAAAAAAGTAGATTTGTTAGTGTCAATATCTGATGAAGAAAAATTCTGAATGAGAAAAAAACACCATCAGAGAAGGATAATTTAATATGTTGTTGGTCATTTGAAACTTCATCAACTAAAAAAGAAGTTTGAAAAAGACCTAAAAATTTATTAGAAGGCGGGATGTCAGACAAAGCCTTTAAAATAGATTTAGAAAAAAATTCTTATAAATTTCTAAGTATATCTTGTACATAAGATGTAAAAAGAATAGCAATATATAAAGCATAAATACTAATGGATTCTGCATGTAAAAGTTTATCATGATAACTTATTACAAACCATAGCTAAAGATAAACATTCATAACATTTAAAATAAATGAACTTAGCTTTGGTAGGACTGATCTCAGTCAACAGGAATCCCTCAGCATGTTCTGATCCAGGAACAGAGAATGGAAAATCTTGCAATATGTAATAGAAAAAAACAACATATAAAGCAAAATTATCAAATTCCTTAAATGACAGTTTCAGGAATGGGAAAAAATGCAAAATAAACAAGCTTCTAGCAACCAGAAGCAACAAAAAAGTGAGATTTAAATAATGTGAGAAAAAGTGAACAAGTATGACACCCACATTTTTGGCGCCAAAAACGACGCCCACATTTTTTGGCGCAAAAAAAGTCTGAACACACATGCGTCAAAAAATGACGTAACAATGAACAAACTTCCGGCGTCAACTACGGCGCCGGAAATGACAAAATTTTGCTCCAAAAAAGTTTGCGCCAAGAATGACGCAATAAATTGAAGCATTTTCTGCCCCCGCGAGCCTAACAGCCCGCAGGGAAAAAAGTCAATTGAAAATTTTAAAGGTGAGAAAAAAATATTTTATATGCATTATCCCAAATAATGAAACTGACTGTCTGAAATAAGGAATACTGATTATCCTGAATCAAGGCAAATATAAGTTTAAACACATATATTTAGAACTTTACATATAAAGTGCCCAACCATAGCTTAGAGTGTCATAAAAAATAAGACTTACTTACCCTAAGACACTCATCTACATATAGTAGACAGCCAAACCAGTACTGAAACGAGAATCAGTAGAGGTAATGGTATATAAGAGTATATCGTCGATCTGAAAAGGGAGGTAAGAGATGAATCTCTACGACCGATAACAGAGAACCTATGAAATAGATCCCCTAGAGGAAGACCATTGAATTCAAATAGGCAATACTCTCTTCACATCCCTCTGACATTCACTGCACTCAGAGGAAAACCGGGCTCCAGCCTGCTGCAAAGCGCATATCAACGTAGAATCTAGCACAAACTTACTTCACCACCTCCATGGGAGGCAAAGTTTGTAAAACTGAATTGTGGGTGTGGTGATTGGTGTATTTATAGGCATTTTAAGGTTTGGGAAACTTTGCCCCTCCTGGTAGGAATGTATATTCCATACGTCACTAGCTCATGGACTCTTGCTAATTACATGAAAGAAAAGCACCCTTTCCACCAGTAACAGTTGAAATAATAGAATCCAACTGAGAACCAAACAATTTATTACCTTGGAAAGAGAGAGAAAGCAAAGTTGATTTAGAACTCATATCTACATTCCAGGATTTAAGCCATAAAGCTTGTCTAGCTAAGATAGCTAAAGACATATACCGGACATCAACTCTAATGATATCAAAAATGGCATCACAGACAAAATTATTAGCGTGTTGAAGAAGTTTAACAATGCTATAAGTGTTATGATCTGTTACTTGTTGCGCTAAAGTCTCCAACTAAAAAGTTGAAGCCGCAGCAACATCAGCCAAAGAGATAGCAGGTCTAAGTAGATTACCTGAACATAAATAAGCTTTTCTCAAAAAAGATTTAATTTTCCTATCTAAAGGATCTTTAAACGAAGTGCTATCTGCCGTAGGAATAGCAGTACGTTTGGCAAGAGTAGAGATAGCCCCATCGACCTTAGGGATTTTATCCCAAAATTCCAGTCTATCAGATGGCACAGGGTACAATTTCTTAAACCTTGGAGAAGGAGTAAATGAAGTACCCAGACTATCCCATTCCCTAGCAATCACATCTGAGATAGCATCAGGAACGGGAAAAACTTCCGGAATTAACACATGAGGTTTATAAACCGAATTTAAACGTTTAGTAGTTCTAGAATCAAGAGCACTGGACTCCTCCATATCTAGAGCAATCAAAACTTCTTTAAGCAATGAGCGAATAAACTCCATTTTAAATAAATAGGAAGATTTATCAGAATCAATATCTAAAGTAGAATCTTCCGAACCGGAAAAAACCTCATCAGAAACAGATAAGTCAGAATGATGATGGTCACCTAAAAATTCATCAGAAAAATGAGAAGTTTTGAAAGACCTTTTACGTTTATTGGAAGGAGGAATAACAGACAGAGCCTTCTTAATAGAATTAGAAACAAATTCTTTAACATTAACAGGAACATCCTGAACAAAAGATGTTGAAGGAACAACAACAGGTAAAGGACTATTACTAATAGAGACAGAATCCGCTTTGGAAAGTTTATCATGACAGCTTTCACAAACCACAGCTGGGGGAACAGATACCACAAGTTTACAACATATACACTTAACTTTGGTAGGTCCAGCATCAGGCAGCGTCTGTTCATTAGAGGATTTTGATTCGGGGACAGGATGAGACATCTTGCAATATGTAATAAAAAAGAAAAAACATATAAAGCAAAATTATCAAATTCCTTAAAAGACAGTTTCAGGAATGGGAAAAAATGCCAAAATAATAAGCTTCTGGAAACCAGAAGCCATGATAAAAAATGTCTTAAATAAAGTGAGTAAAAAGAAACGCCCACATTTTTTTGGCGCAAAAAAATGTCTGAATACGCATGCGTAACAGAATACAACTTCCGGCGTAACGTCACCGGAAATGACAACTTTTTGCGCCAAAAAAAGTATGCGCCAAAAAATGACGTAAAAAGAAACATTTTCTACCCCCGCGAGCCTAACAGCACACGGGAAAAAATGGCCAAATGAAAAATTTTCAAGGTAAGAAAAAATAAAGTAATGCATTATCCCAATAATGAAACTGACAGTCTGTATAGAAAAGGAATACTGAATACCCTGAATCAAGGAAAATATAAGTTTATAGACATATATTTAAAACTTTACAAATAAAGTGCCCAACCATTAGCGCAGAGTGTCACAAAGAATAAGATTTACTTACCCCAGGACACTACTCTACATGTAGTAGATAGCCAAACCAGTACTGAAACGAGAATCAGTAGAGGTAAAGGTATATAGAGTATATCGTCGATCTGAAAAGGGAGGTAGAAGAAGAAATCTCTACGACCGATAACAGAGAACCTATGAAATTGATCCCCTAGAGGTAGACCATAGTATTCGAATAGGCAATACTCTCTTCACATCCCTCTGACATTCACTGCACTTCGAGAGGAAAACCGGGCTTCAACCTGTTGCGAAGCGCATATCAACGAAGAATCTTAAGCACAAACTTACTTCACCACCTCCACGGGAGGCAAAGTTTGTAAAACTGAATTGTGGGTGTGGTGAGGGGTGTATTTATAGGCATTTTGAGGTTTGGGAAACTTTGCCCCTCCTAGTAGGAATGTATATCCCATACGTCACTAGCTCATGGACTCTTGCTAAATTACATAAAAGAAAATTAGTTCAAAAGTAGAACTCACTTTCCCTATTACATATATAAACAGAATTTCTGCAAAACCTAACCCAAAGCATTTAGGAGCCACAAGTTATTGGCATGTCTAACTATAATGACCATATACCCACATCTCTACAGCCATTCTTTACACAAAATAAATGTTAGAGACATTTGGGTATATTGGTATCCTTAGTTGAAAGGAATACCAAGGCAAGCTGCTCAGGAGCTTGGATTTGGCTGCTGATTGGTGGCTTCACTTAAATTCCTCTGCATTGCTGTTCCTTTATTAATGGATATAAAGAGAATAATTGAGGACCACATTCCAAAAAGACTAAAACCAGGTACAGAATGTTGGGCTGCTTAAAAGTTTGCAATGCTAAACACACTGAATAAGACCTACCACAATGTCTGCAGATGTGTTTGCAGAACAGCTATGTGAAAAATAAGCCTCAAAAGCTAGGTTGGTTTATTAATGAGAGCTTGGGAAAAAGAAAATATTTATAATAGTAGAAATATGGAGTTTTGTATATACTGTAAAATGTATTGATGTTGCTCTATTAATGATTGATCGGGTTTGTTATGTTAAAGGGAAAATCTACTCCAGAATTGTTAGTTTAAAAAGAAAAATAATCCCCTTTTTTACCCATTTCCCAGTTTTGAATAACCAACTGGATTATATTGATATACTTGTTACCTCTGTGATAACCTAAGCCTCTGCAGACTGCCCCCTTATTTCAGTTCTTTTGACAGACTTGCATTTTAGCAAATCCTTACTGACTCATAAATAACTCCACAGGTGTGAGAACAATGTTACCTATATGACACATGAACTAGCGCTGTCTAGCTGTGAACTGTAAAAATACAGAGATAAGAGGCAGTCTTCAAGGGCTTTGAAAATTAGCATATGAGCCTGCCTAGGTTTAGCTTTCAACAAAGGATACAAAGAATACAAAGCAAATTAGATAAAAGTAAATTGGAAGGTTGTTTAATATTGTATGGCCTATATGAATCATGAAAGTGTAATTTTGACTAGACTGTCCTTTTAAATAGAAACAAATCAAGATGGGGAATGTTTTTTCTTTCCAAAAACATCCCCCCCTCCACACACACACACATTAAGATGTTAGACATTGCAACCAATGGATGGGTAATATCTCTTTGGTGCCAATAATCGATTAAAAAAATTATTTCAGATTTTTTCTAAAAGACATAGTTTATTGTAAGTATTAGCACGTATTAGTAATTTTAAAAGGACCATAAACAGGAGAATGGTGTAAAGAAAAAAAAAAAAAAAAAAAAGGGAATAATCCTGACTTAATGAAGTTAAAAAAAAAACCTGGAAGTTTTAAACTGGAAAAGTAAGACACAGGCTAAACGCTCAAGAGTTGGTTTCAGTTTCATTTGAAAAAATTGGTCTTGTTGGCAATTATTTGTGCCTCAATCTGAGATGAATAGCATTTAATGAACAAAATAAAAATTATATGTTTAGAATATTTTTTTTATTAAATATAAATAATATCTAAAGATGGTAAAGAATTTTAGCAAAGCATGTTAAAGTGACCCTTAACGCCCGACTTCTAATAATCCCCAAAACCTACTTTTTCTTATTAAAAAAATAAAGTAATCACTGCTGTCTATTTTATCTGTTCCTCTTAGCCCAAATTTTTGAAGGAGATTGTTTTGAAATAGTGTTGATCCAGTGCTTGATTTCCTATGTAAGCTGCCATATTGTAGCGTGCGTTACAGGGGCACAGTAGTCACATGGTCATGATGCAGTCATGTGAGACACACACACACACACCATATTGTCTATAGATATAGAGTACTTACAGGAATCACATCTCTGCCTGCAACGTGTAAGCTGCAGTGTCTGAAAACAGTTATTTCTCAGTGAGGGTATAAATATATTTAATTTCCCAGTCTATGTATATAAAACATATTATGCAGCAAGATTTAAATAAAATGCTTATAACTACGGTGCTTATGTTTTTAATTCCCCCCACACACACTTTTTTTTTTCTTATTCAACTCTGCCGACATGTTTTATGCTCTAAGCAGAGCCGTTTTCTGTGTGTTATCATTGTCAACTACTGACATGCTGGGAGGGGGAAGAGGGAGGGGGAAGAGGGAGGGGGAAGAGGGAGGGGGAAGAGGGAGGGGGAAGAGGGAGGGGGAAGAGGGAGGGGGAAGAGGGAGGGGGAAGAGGGAGGGGGAGGGGGAAGAGGGAGGGGGAGGGGGAAGAGGGAAGAGGGAGGGGGAAGAGGGAAGAGGGAGGGGGAGGGGGAAGAGGGAAGAGGGAGGGGGAGGGGGAAGAGGGAGGGGGAAGAGGGAAGAGGGAGGGGAAGAGTGAGGGAGGGGGAGAGTGAGGGAGGGGGAGAGTGAGGGAGGGGGAGAGTGAGGGAGGGGGAGAGTGAGGGAGGGGGAGAGTGAGGGAGGGGGAGAGTGAGGGAGGGGGAGAGTGAGGGAGGGGGAGAGTGAGGGAGGGGGAGAGTGAGGGAGGGGGAGAGTGAGGGAGGGGGAGAGTGAGGGAGGGGGAGAGTGAGGGAGGGGGAGAGTGAGGGAGGGGGAGAGTGAGGGAGGGGGAGAGTGAGGGAGGGGGAGAGTGAGGGAGGGGGAGAGTGAGGGAGGGGGAGAGTGAGGGAGGGGGGAGAGTGAGGGGGAGGGGGGGGGGGAGAGTGAGGGGGAGGGGGGGGGGGAGAGTGAGGGGGAGGGGGAGGAGAAGAGTGAAGGGGAGGAGAGTGAAGGGGAAGAGTGAAGGGGAAGAGTGAAGGGGAAGAGTGAAGGGGAAGAGTGAAGGGGAAGAGTGAAGGGGAAGAGTGAAGGGGAAGAGTGAAGGGGAAGAGTGAAGGGGAAGAGTGAAGGGGAAGAGTGAAGGGGAAGAGTGAAGGGGAAGAGTGAAGGGGAAGAGTGAAGGGGAGGGGAAGAGAGGGGGAAGGGAAGAGAGGGGGAGGGGAAGAGTGAGGGAGGGGGAGAGTGAGGGGGAGGGGGAGGAGAGTGAGGGGGAGGGGGAGGAGAGTGAGGGGGAGGAGAGTGAAGGGGAAGAGTGAAGGGGAAGAGTGAAGGGGAAGAGTGAAGGGGAAGAGTGAAGGGGAAGAGTGAAGGGGAAGAGTGAAGGGGAAGAGTGAAGGGGAAGAGTGAAGGGGAAGAGTGAAGGGGAAGAGTGAAGGGGAAGAGAGGGGGAGGGGAAGAGTGAAGGGGAGGGGAAGAGTGAAGGGGAGGGGAAGAGTGAAGGGGAGGGGAAGAGTGAAGGGGAGGGGAAGAGTGAAGGGGAGGGGAAGAGAGGGGGAGGGGAAGAGAGGGGGAGGGGAAGAGAGGGGGAGGGGAAGAGTGGGGGAGGGGAAGAGTGGGGGAGGGGAAGAGAGGGGGAGGGGAAGAGAGGGGGAGGGGAAGAGAGGGGGAGGGGAAGAGAGGGGGAGGGGAAGAGTGGGGGAGGGGAAGAGTGGGGGAGGGGAAGAGTGGGGGAGGGGAAGAGTGGGGGAGGGGAAGAGTGGGGGAGGGGAAGAGTGGGGGAGGGGAAGAGTGGGGGAGGGGAAGAGAGGGGGAGGGGAAGAGAGGGGGAGGGGAAGAGTGGGGGAGGGGAAGAGAGGGGGAGGGGAAGAGTGAGGGGAAGAGAGGGGGAGGGGAAGAGAGGGGGAGGGGAAGAGTGGGGGAGGGGAAGAGTGGGGGAGGGGAAGAGAGGGGGAGGGGAAGAGAGGGGGAGGGGAAGAGGGGGGGAGGGGAAGAGGGGGGGAGGGGAAGAGGGGGGGAGGGGAAGAGGGGGGGAGGGGAAGAGAGGGGGAGGGGAAGAGAGGGGGAGGGGAAGAGAGGGGGAGGGGAAGAGGGGGGGAGGGGAAGAGAGGGGGAGGGGAAGAGGGGGGGAGGGGAAGAGAGGGGGAGGGGAAGAGGGGGGGAGGGGAAGAGGGGGGGAGGGGAAGAGGGGGGGAGGGGAAGAGAGGGGGAGGGGAAGAGGGGGGGAGGGGGAGAGAGAGAGAGAGAGAGAGAGAGAGAGAGAGAGAGAGAGAGAGAGAGGTGGGAAGGCGGAGAGAGGGGGAGAGGGAGAGAGAGAGAGGGGGAGAGAGAGAGAGGGGGAGAGAGAGAGAGAGGGGGAGAGAGAGAGAGAGGGGGAGAGAGAGAGAGAGGGGGAGAGAGAGAGAGAGGGGGAGAGAGAGAGAGAGGGGGAGAGAGAGAGAGAGGGGGAGAGAGAGAGAGAGGGGGAGAGAGAGAAAGCAGGAGAGAGGGGGAGAGAGAGAAAGCAGGAGAGAGGGGGAGCAAGACTCACGGCACGCTGCATATCATTTGTGCAAAAGACTTCTGCTTTTCATGACCTCTCCTGAATGTAAATCACTAAGGATCGTTTAGCAAGGATCCTATGCATTATCTAGCAGTGTAATCTACTCCTGTCACACCCTCTGCAGAAACACATTAACCCCCAGACCACTTTTCAATTTGTTGACCATCTGGGACCAAGGCTATTTTTGCATTTCTGCAATGTTTGTGTTTAACTGTAATTTTCCTCTTATTCATTTACTGTACCCACACATTATATACCGTTTTTCTCGCCATTAAATGGACTTTCTAAAGATATCATTATTTTCATCATATCTTATAATTTACTATTAAAAAAATTATAAAATATGAGGAAAAAATGGAAAAAAAACGCACTTTTTCTAACTTTGAGCCCCAAAATCTTACACATCTACAACCACCATAAAATACCAATGCTAAACAGTTTCTAAATTTTGTCTTGAGTTTAGAAATACCCAATGTTTACATGTTCTTTGCTTTATAGGGCAATAAGTAAAAGTAGCACTTTGCTATTTCAAAACCATGTTTTTTCAAAATTGGCGATAGTTACATTGTAACACCAATATCTGTCAGGAATCCCTGAATAACCCTTCAAATGTTTATATTTTTTAAAAGAAGACAACCTAAGGTATTAAACTTGGGGTATTTTGACTTTTTTCATGCAACCATTTTACCACCAATCTATGCCAAAGTTTGGGGGGGGAAAAAAATAATTTGATTTTTTTACAAAATAGCAATTTAAGAATACATTTACTGATAATGTTAAGGGTTACTGCCAAATAACACCCTAATATGTGTTCAACAACATCTCCTGAGTACAGTGATACCACCCATGTATAGGTGTGTCGGGTTCTCTGGGGGCTAAAAGGCCTTATTCTTAGGTAGCGCATTCCAGTTTTTCAACTTGGAATTTTCACATCGGTCATCATGCACCCATGTCTTATTTGGGACATTTCTGAAGCTGGCCAATGGAATTTACCCCCATCAAACCATATATTTTTGAAAAGTAGACACCCTAGGGTATTTCAAATGCTGGTATTTTAACACTTTGCATGCACTAATTCAACCACCAGCCTTTGTCAAACTTTTGGGTAGTCATTTTTTTGTGTTATTTTTCACACACATTGTACTTTAGGCATGGATTTTCAGTTCCTGTTATGTGTTAAACAACATCTCCTGAGTACAGTGATACCACCCATGTATAGGTGTGTCGGGTTCTCTGGGGGCTATAAGGCCTTATTTTTAGGTAGCGCATTCCAGTTTTTCAACTTGGAATTTTCACATCGGTCATCATGCACCCATGTCGTATTTGGGACATTTCTGAAGCTGGCCAATGGAATTTACCCCATCAAACCATATATTTTTGAAAAGTAGACACCCTAAGGTATTTTAAATGCTGGTATTTTAACACTTTCCATGCACTAATTCAACCACTAGTCTTTGTCAAACTTTTGGGTAGTCATTTTTTTGTGCCATTTTTCACACACATTGTACTTTAGGCATGGATTTTCAGTTCCTGTTATGCGTTACTGCCAGAAATATGTGTTCAACAACATCTCCTGAGTACAGTGATACCACCCATGTATAGGTGTGTTGGGTTCTCTGGGGGCTAAAAGGCCTTATTTTTAGGAAGCCCATTCCATTTTTTCCACATCCCATGCACCCATGTCCTATTTAAGACATTTCTGAAGCCGGCCAATGTAATTTACCCCCATCAAACCATATATTTTTGAAAAGTAGACATCCTAGGGTATTTCAAATGCAGGTATTTTAACACTTTCCATGCACTAATTCAACCACTAGTCTTTGTCAAACTATTGGGCATTCATTTTTTTGTGTTATTTTTCACATACATTGTACTTTAGACATGGATTCACAGCTCCTGTTATGTGTTACTACCAAAGAAGACACCAATATTTGTTCACCAACATTTCCTGAGTTCAGTGATACCACCTATGCATAGGTTTGGTGGCTTGTTTGGGGGGTGCAATGCCAAATGTCTGACATGCGTTTGTGATTTTTTTTCACATTTAACTTTATTTTCTTTGCCTATCGTCTTTTTGGGGGGTCCTTTAACATACCCCAATTTATTTGTTTTCCATGAATGTGCATATATTTGAAAAGTTGACACCCCAAGGTATTATATATGGAGTGCTTTGATGACTTTGATGCAACCGTTTTAGCCCAAAAAATTGGAGAAAGTGTATGGTGGTAATTTTTCAATTTTCATTTTTACAGACACATTGCTTTTTTTGACTATGATTTAGGAGAGACTGTTGTAAGTTATTGCAAAAGAATACTTCAGGTTGTTTTCTGCAAGGCACCCTGAGTACACCTATGCCCCCCATGCATAGGTTTGCCAGGATTTTGGGAAGGTTATGTTACAATTTTATGACTTGTGATTTTAGTTATTAAAAATGAGAGTATTTCTTCTGATAGGCCTATCTTTAGTTTGGGGCCTATCGCATACCCCACTTTTATTTATTGCCATGAAAGTGTATATTTTTGAAATGTTGACACCCCAAGGTATTGTATATGGTGTGCTTTGATGCCTTTGAAGCAACCGTTTTAGCCCAAACAATTGGAGAAAGTGTATGGTGGTTATTTTTCAATTTTCATTTTTACAGACACATTGCTTTTTGACTATGATTTAGGAGAGACTGTTGTAAGTTATTACAAAAACATACTTCAGGTTGTTTTTTGCAAGGCACCCTGAGAACACCTATGTCCCCCATGCATAGGTTTGACAGGGGTTTTGGTTAAAAAAAAAAAAAAAACAGGCACAATTTTAGAAAAAAATAGAGTAGTGAAATGTAAAAATCTGGCACAGCAAAAGTAAAAGTAAAAAAAAACAAACATCTAACAGTAAACATAACCAAAAAAAAATAAAAAAAAAAAATATATATATATATATATATATATATATATATATATATATAAAACAGCAAATGTATTTATTTTTTTAAAAATTGTACCGCTTGAAGCAGTCCCCAATGCAGAGTGCAGGCTGTCCAGGGCAATCAGGACAGTGATACATGATGTCCCTTCTCTTCCCCCTCTTGGTACAGACTCTGCATTTTTTTTGTGGTTTGTGCTTTGCGGCAGTAGGGGGGATTTTAAAAATAAAATGAGTAGCCCCAACTCTGCTCTCTACCATCACCGCCCGGGGAGCAGGTGCATCATGGTACAAAATCCCCGTAATAATCTGGAGCTGAAACTGTAAAAAAGTTTTTTTTAACTCTGGGGTTTGCTTTTTTGAACAACAAAAAAGCGTTGTGGGTTGCAATCTGCATTAGGTAAATTGCAACCTTTTTGTACCAGGCCCTTGTCTTCCGCATAATTAGGTAGGGCTGCAGCAGCTGATCAGCCAGATCAACCCCACCCATATGCCGGTTATAAGACTTGATGCACACTGGCTTCCTTATGATCTCAGCTCTGCCACGTACAGAAACCGACATTGTCCTCTCTGTGTGGATGGTGGTAAGAAGGTATACATCCTTCTTGTCTCTGTACTTAAGTGCCAACAGCTCCTCTTGGCGCAGAGCTGAGGTCTCCCCCCTTCGTAGCCGGGTGCGTACAAGTTGTCCTGGGAAACCTGCGCGGTTCTTTTTAATTGTACCGCAAGCTACTGTATCAAAGCAATACAGTAGCTTGAACAAAAGGACACTTGTAAAATAATTGTCTAAGTACAAGTGATACCCTTTGTTCATTAGGGGTAATATCAGGTCCCAGACAATCTTGCCAGTGGTTCCCATATGTTCTGGGCAACCTGGAGGGTCAAGGTGGCTATCCTTTCCCTCATACACCCGGAAGGCCTGAGTATACCCAGTCTCGCTGTCACAGAGCTTATACACCTTTACCCCATATCTGGAGCGCTTGGAAGGAATATACTGCTTGAATCCTAGCCTTCCCTTATACTTCATTAGGGATTCATCAACGCATATATTCCTTCCAGGTGTATAAGCCTCTGCAAACCTGGCAGAAAAGTGGGTTATCAGGGGGCGGATTTTATACAGCCTGTCAAATTGGGGATGCTCCCTAGGGGGGCACAGGCTGTTGTCGCTGAAGTGCATACAATGCAGAATCATTTCATACCTCTTCCTCGACATAGTCTGGGAGAAAATGGGGGTAGAGCAGATGGGGCTACTACTCCAGTAGGAGCGAATGGAGGGTTTCTTTATGATGCCCATCAGCATAGTCAATGCCCAGAATTTTTTTTAATTCTGGCACATTGATGGGGGCCCATTGCTGCTTTGCCAAATATGTTCCAGGCTTTGCAGCACGGAACTGATGGGCATATAAATTAGTTTGGGCGACAATGTTCCCCAATACATCATCGCCCAGAAACACTTACAGAAAATGCTGGGGGCTAAAACCTGCCACATCTATATTTATGCCAGCATTTGCTGTGAAGGGTGGGATATCTGGCCTCTGGAGATGAGGCGTTACCCACTCTTCAGCAGCAATGGCAGCAACACGCCTCCTTCTGGCAGGGGGGCTAGCAGGGGGGCTGGTAGGGGGGGTAGCAGGGGGGCTAGCAGCCACAGCTACATCACTATCAGTTGAGACTGCATCTAGTGATGTATCTGAGCATATGGCAGGGTCAAAATTGGGGTCTGAGTCAGACATAGAGGCATCTGACTCTGACGCAAGGATGGCATACGCCTCCTCAGCACTATATATTTTCTGTGACATTTTTGTATCTGTCACAGAAAAAAATTACTAAAAAAAATTTAAATTAAATTAACTAAATTAATTAACTAAATTAACTAGCAAAAAAGTACAGCTATGCTACTGCCAGTGATTTATAGCGATCACTGGCAAGCTAGGGGTTAATGGCTCTGAAAATTAAATTATATTTACTAAATGGTTCTGGATTTTTAAAAAATTAAAACAAAATTAACACCTAAAAAAATGCACAGACAGCAAAAAAGTACAGCTATGCAACTGCCAGTGATTTATAGCGATCACTGGCAAGCTAGGGGTTAATGGCTCTGAAAATTAAATTAGCTAAATGGCTCTGAAAAGAGCCTTTGGGTTTTTTAAAAAAAAAACAAAAAAAAAATTAACCCCTAAAAAAATGCAGACACCAAAAAAAGTGCAGCTATGCTACTGCCAGTGATTTATAGTGATCACTGGCAAGCTAGGGGTTAATGGCTCTGAAAAGAGCCTTTGGTTCTATATTTTTTTAACAAATAAAAGAAATAAATCTCTCTCTGCTAAAAACAGGTCTCTCTCTCCAACAAAATCGCAAGTGAGGAGAGGGAGGGAGATCCACACTGATCATAGTCAATATTTACAAATATTGACATGATCAGACAAATGGGGTATTTTATTATTATTATTTTTTTTGGATGGGAGGCTCAGATTGGGTGACCCTAGCTTGTCCCTATGATGAGGCAGGCTAGGGACACCCCCAGAGGCCTTATGATGCACTGGGCATCGCCATCTTGGATGCCTAGTGAAGGGGGGGGGCTATTTAGGGCTTTTTTTTTATTTTGTCCGTTTTTTTTTTTTTTACACTTTTTTTTTTTTTTTTTTTAATTTTCAAAAGAGCTTTATTTAAGTTGTATGCAGATACACTTCATAAAATGCATGTACTAGTTATACATCAGAAAAGATGTCAAGCAAGTTATCACTAATACAGCACATTGTTCATATTCTGAAGAAACATGATATATACATATTTATATGTTCATCATAAATTTGATATACTAGATCACATTTTTTTCCCTTTTTTTTAAATCAGTGTATCTTTCTACTGGTCCCATTATTATAACTGCAGACCACTTTTGGGTCTTAGTGATGAAACTGATAATAATATGGATGGTGGCTCACAAAAACAAGTAAGCAAAACAAGATAAAATACAATCATTGGGAAGAACTGAAGGGGGAAAAGATAGGGAACTAAAACCGTGTGAGTGATATGAGATGGCTTAATTTATAGCTGCGGAGGCCTCCCATGGGCCTGTAGCACACTCACCTGTAATATATATTGAGAGCGTATAGGGGAAAGATTTGAGTTTTAAAGGGAAGCTATTAAAGATTAAAATTGGGACCGGGAGTTAGCGAATTGTATGTAACACCCTGTGTTTTTAGGTAGAAGCTATCTGTGGGAGACAAAAACTAAGAGGATATATGATGACGCCATAATACAGTGGTATGATCTGCAGGCGGTTTCTAAGGAATTATCCTTCCTAGGCATATGGATTTAATTGATGTTATACCGTCCACACTGCTAGTAGATAGATATATTCAAGCATGTGGACAGAAGGGGTCATAGTCTACAGTTGCTGCCCTAATAAGATATTGGGACCCGTCCACCCACCGCGGGCCCGGCCGTAAGCCTCGCGGAGGGGAGGTCCCTCAATGATCGCTCTCTTAATGCTAGATTGTTTGTTGAGAAGCAGCGAGCATCAAAGACAACTTCATTAGTAATATTCTTTAAAAAAAAAAACATGTAAGAGGGCTCTAACTGGTCTACCGATGGGAGTATGTATATGAACACCCACACAAAACAAAGTAACTCAGACAAACGCTAAGAAGGGTATAGTGAACAAATTTCAAAACCTCTTGACACATCCGCATGCCTAAACTTATGTGTAGAGCCATACAGTCTGTTCTAATATGTCATCCCGCCAACCTCCATTAGAATACAGTGAATACCAACTTAGAACTTTAAAGTGTGCAGATTAAACTATCTATAGATTTAACAACAATCTCTAATGTATCCCTGTGGGACCAGACAAAATCAGAGAGGGGCACCTGCAGCCTACCCCTCCCCTGTCTTTGGGTAGCGATCGCTCGCTTGAAAGTTACTAATATCCCCATAAGAGTCAATTGTGTATTTCCAGCGTCTATTCCCATTATACCAATGATCCAAGGGCAGTTCAAAGAGTCTTTTTGGCATCCTCAGAGCTTGCTGTGGAACCATGAGTCCCATATTTGTGCAAGGGTTCTCCGTCTCATCTCCCCTTATACACTCGAGACCCTTGACCGAGGTACACCTCTGTTTAGCGGCACTTATCACTATGCTGTGCTGTGATTCCATGCGGCCATCCAGTTGTAAGCAGACGCCTGACTCCCCCAGAGACACATCATAACTTCGACTTGTATATTCTTGTTGTGGCCAGCTCGGCCGTCTAGCGGGTGTTAACGCATGAGATAGAACAAGTGTCGAATGTTTGACTTCATTTTGAGAAAGATCTCGGCTCGCCGCTGTAATGAACTTGCAGTCTGGACTGTGACCCAGATCCTCTATTGGCTGTATTGTTCCGTGGCTAGGAGATGTGCATTGATATTCTGTGTGTGTTTTGCCATTAAATATGTTAGGCATGGTGGGTTCCATTAGGTCGGCTCCATTTTGGCTGTTGAAGTCAGAGGTTCTCTCTTTTTGATCTTTCGATGCACTGTTGGGATAGATTTTATTCATCAAATAGTCGTATGGCGCCTTAACCATTAGCAGTTCAAAGATTTTCTCCAATCTTTCCATAGATGACATATGGCAATGCTTTTCCTCCGGTTCTATCATACCGATCATTGTTAATGAAGGAGAGTGAAGCGAAGCTTCCATACAGTTCCTCCCAGTGTCTATCTCCTGTGGTGTTGTAAAAGATTTAGTGTCCCATAAGCTATATGTGTTGAAGAGGCTCAGTAAGCTAGACTTCTCTAGCAGCACCGATAACCCGGCTCTTCCCGGGGGGGAGGTGGATACCTGTCAGCAGGCCGCCGCCTAAGGCCTTCTCTCCGATCTGAGTCTCCACTGTCATATAAACAGCTAGATAAAAGGAATTCGGATCCTGGATGTCTGATCCGTGGTGTTGTCAAGTAATATGTTTGATTCTTGCTGTTTTCCACCAATAATCGGCGGATTATTGAGAGATCTTTTGGAGCCTACAGAAAATGCGTCCTGTTCTGAACTCTGCACGGACACGCCCCTCTACACTTTTTTTTTTTAATTGTATAACTATGTGCCTCGACCCACCGAGGCACTTAGCACACAAGCAGAGCATCGGAAGCATGTCCAATCGCTTCCGATGCTCTGAAACACTGCCGGGCTCCACGTGGAGCAAAACCGGAAGTGATCACTCGTGGGGGAGTGATCAATCCGATCCCGGCACTCTGCAACAGTATTGCAGGATGCCTAGACATCGAGGCATCCTTGCAATACTGTTAGAGCAGCTGGAAGCGATTTCGATCGCTTCCAGTGCTCTGTTTAACCGACGACGTATGCCATACGTCCTCGGTCGTTAAGTGCTTTTTTTTTTAGGACGTATGGCATATGTCGTCGGTCGTTAAGGGGTTAATAGAAGCTACAGTTATACTCCATATGACACAAATAAAGCAACAAATGATTTAACAACTATTCTCCATAAAACAGCAAACAAATCCCTTAAACTGTCAGACAAAAGACAAAGGAAAAATAACAATAAAAATGATTGGTTTGATAAAGAATGTGCAGCCTTAAGACTTGGTGAGAAAATTATCAAACCTTAAACACAGAGAACCAATGAGAGAGGATCTGAGGTGTACATATAACAGTAAACTAAAAAAAAAGAGTACAAAACTATCCTCAAACACAAGAAAATAAAACACCTAAATAAAACCCTTTCAAAATTCAAGAATCAATAGATCATTACTTCTGGAGCTTGGGGAAAAAATTCATCTCAAAAGCCACTGGGTATACTCCAATCCAAGATGGTGACATATGGACAGATTATTTTCAAACATTATACAAAGATCTAGAACCTAATAAGCTCAGTATGTCACAAAAAGAAAACCGTGAAAAACTGTTAAATTTAGAAAATGTAATAAAGAACTATCAAACTCCTCTAGAGTTCCCCGTCACACTACAGGAAGTTGCAGAAGGTCATTAGAACCAAGAAAAGCTTGTGGATCTGACCAAATACTAAATGAGATGCTGATTCACAGCAGCCCACAGCTCCAATAGGCTCTCACAAAACGGTTTAATATCTTACAATCAGGACACTTCCCCGAAACATGGGCAGAAGGTCTGATTACCCCAATCCACAAACATGGGGATCTAACTGACCCAAATAACTACAGGGGAGTCTGTGTAAACAGCAATGTGAGCAAACTCTTCTGGACAATCCTGAACCAGAGAATATTAAAATTTCTAATAAACAGCAGAACCCTGAACTTGAGTCAGATAGGTTTCCTCCCTAAACAAAGAACCACAGACCACATCTTCACATTACAAGCTATCACTAACAAGTATGTGAAAAACTCACCATCAGGGAATGTGTTTGCATGTTTTGTGGACTTCCAAAAAAGCATTTGACTCAATCTGGCACCCTGGCCTATACATGAAACTGCTGCAAAGTGGAATTGGTGGGAAGACATATGACATAATAAAGACCATGTATTCATCCCTCAAATGTAAAGTAAAAAATAAACAAACTACAAAAAAAAGAGCTTTGAACAAAAAAGAGGTGTCAGATAAGGATGCAGCCTCAGCCCCACACTATTCAACCTGTACATTAAATGATCTGCCCACAGTACTGGAGAAATGCACAGCACCAGGTATATCCCTGAATGGGAAGGAAATCCATTGTCTCTTATATGCAGATGACCTGCTCATCCTGCCCCCAACAGCAGTGGGTTTGCAAGAAAAACTAGACATACTGCAGACATACTGTAAGTCATGGGCAATGGATGTGAATATGGAAAAAACTAAAGTCATGAATTTCCAGAAAAAGCCCAAAAATCTCCAGCAAAAACTCAAATTCCTATTGTTCTCTAAAGAGGTAGAGCACTCATTAAATTATACCTACCTTGGCCTTACACTGAGTGCACCAGAAAGCTTTAAACTGGCCATCAAAACACTGCAAGAAAAAGGCCTTAGAGCCTTCCATGCAATCAAGAAGCCGCTAGCCAGCCTAAACCCTCCTACAGAACTGTTACTTAAGGTATTTGAAAGCACAATTGTACCAATCCTGCTGTATGGCTGTGAGGTCTAGAGCCCAACACTGACCCAGAACTACCGAGAATGGGACAAAACTCTCACAGAAATTGCACATCTCCAATTCTGTAAATATGCACTGCGGGTACACAGAAGTGCCCCTAACAATGGGTACAGAGCAGAGCTGGGAAGATTCCTATTGCTGCTACCAATGCAAAAAACAGAATTTATGTTTACCTGATAAATTACTTTCTCCAACGGTGTGTCCGGTCCACGGCGTCATCCTTACTTGTGGGATATTCTCTTCCCCAACAGGAAATGGCAAAGAGCCCAGCAAAGCTGGTCACATGATCCCTCCTAGGCTCCGCCTACCCCAGTCATTCGACCGACGTTAAGGAGGAATATTTGCATAGGAGAAACCATATGGTACCGTGGTGACTGTAGTTAAAGAAAATAAATTATCAGACCTGATTAAAAAACCAGGGCGGGCCGTGGACCGGACACACCGTTGGAGAAAGTAATTTATCAGGTAAACATAAATTCTGTTTTCTCCAACATAGGTGTGTCCGGTCCACGGCGTCATCCTTACTTGTGGGAACCAATACCAAAGCTTTAGGACACGGATGAAGGGAGGGAGCAAATCAGGTCACCTAAATGGAAGGCACCACGGCTTGCAAAACCTTTCTCCCAAAAATAGCCTCAGAAGAAGCAAAAGTATCAAACTTGTAAAATTTGGTAAAAGTGTGCAGTGAAGACCAAGTCGCTGCCCTACATATCTGATCAACAGAAGCCTCGTTCTTGAAGGCCCATGTGGAAGCCACAGCCCTAGTGGAATGAGCTGTGATTCTTTCGGGAGGCTGCCACCCGGCAGTCTCGTAAGCCAATCTGATGATGCTCTTAATCCAAAAAGAGAGAGAGGTAGAAGTTGCTTTTTGACCTCTCCTTTTACCGGAATAAACAACAAACAAGGAAGATGTTTGTCTAAAATCCTTTGTAGCATCTAAATAGAATTTTAGAGCGCGAACAACATCCAAATTGTGCAACAAACGTTCCTTCTTTGAAACTGGTTTCGGACACAGAGAAGGTACGATAATCTCCTGGTTAATGTTTTTGTTAGAAACAACTTTTGGAAGAAAACCAGGTTTAGTACGTAAAACCACCTTATCTGCATGGAACACCAGATAAGGAGGAGAACACTGCAGAGCAGATAATTCTGAAACTCTTCTAGCAGAAGAAATTGCAACTAAAAACAAAACTTTCCAAGATAATAACTTAATATCAACGGAATGTAAGGGTTCAAACGGAACCCCCTGAAGAACTGAAAGAACTAAATTGAGACTCCAAGGAGGAGTCAAAGGTTTGTAAACAGGCTTAATTCTAACCAGAGCCTGAACAAAGGCTTGAACATCTGGCACAGCGGCCAGCTTTTTGTGAAGTAACACAGACAAGGCAGAAATCTGTCCCTTCAGGGAACTTGCAGATAATCCTTTTTCCAATCCTTCTTGAAGGAAGGATAGAATCCTAGGAATCTTAACCTTGTCCCAAGGGAATCCTTTAGATTCACACCAACAGATATATTTTTTCCAAATTTTGTGGTAAATCTTTCTAGTTACAGGCTTTCTGGCCTGAACAAGAGTATCGATAACAGAATCTGAGAACCCTCGCTTCGATAAGATCAAGCGTTCAATCTCCAAGCAGTCAGCTGGAGTGAAACCAGATTCGGATGTTCGAACGGACCCTGAACAAGAAGGTCTCGTCTCAAAGGTAGCTTCCAAGGTGGAGCCGATGACATATTCACCAGATCTGCATACCAAGTCCTGCGTGGCCACGCAGGAGCTATCAAGATCACCGACGCCCTCTCCTGATTGATCCTGGCTACCAGCCTGGGGATGAGAGGAAACGGCGGGAACACATAAGCTAGTTTGAAGGTCCAAGGTGCTACTAGTGCATCCACTAGAGCCGCCTTGGGATCCCTGGATCTGGACCCGTAGCAAGGAACTTTGCAGTTCTGACGAGAGGCCATCAGATCCATGTCTGGAATGCCCCACAGCTGAGTGACTTGGGCAAAGATTTCCGGATGGAGTTCCCACTCCCCCGGATGCAATGTCTGACGACTCAGAAAATCCGCTTCCCAATTTTCCACTCCTGGGATGTGGATAGCAGACAGGTGGCAGGAGTGAGACTCCGCCCATAGAATGATTTTGGTCACTTCTTCCATCGCCAGGGAACTCCTTGTTCCCCCCTGATGGTTGATGTACGCAACAGTTGTCATGTTGTCTGATTGAAACCGTATGAACTTGGCCCTCGCTAGCTGAGGCCAAGCCTTGAGAGCATTGAATATCGCTCTCAGTTCCAGAATATTTATCGGTAACAGAGATTCTTCCCGAGACCAAAGACCCTGAGCTTTCAGGGATCCCCAGACCGCGCCCCAGCCCATCAGACTGGCGTCGGTCGTGACAATGACCCACTCTGGTCTGCGGAATGTCATCCCTCGTGACAGGTTGTCCAGGGACAGCCACCAACGGAGTGAGTCTCTGGTCCTCTGATTTACTTGTATCTTCGGAGACAAGTCTGTATAGTCCCCATTCCACTGACTGAGCATGCACAGTTGTAATGGTCTTAGATGAATGCGCGCAAAAGGAACTATGTCCATTGCCGCTACCATCAACCCGATCACTTCCATGCACTGAGCTATGGAAGGAAGAGGAACGGAATGAAGTATCCGACAAGAGTCTAGAAGTTTTGTTTTTCTGGCCTCTGTCAGAAAAATCCTCATTTCTAAGGAGTCTATTATTGTTCCCAAGAAGGGAACCCTTGTTGACGGAGATAGAGAACTCTTTTCCACGTTCACTTTCCATCCGTGAGATCTGAGAAAGGCCAGGACAATGTCCGTGTGAGCCTTTGCTTGAGGAAGGGACGACGCTTGAATTAGAATGTCGTCCAAGTAAGGTACTACAGCAATGCCCCTTGGTCTTAGCACAGCTAGAAGGGACCCTAGTACCTTTGTGAAAATCCTTGGAGCAGTGGCTAATCCGAAAGGAAGCGCCACGAACTGGTAATGTTTGTCCAGGAATGCGAACCTCAGGAACCGATGATGTTCCTTGTGGATAGGAATATGTAGATACGCATCCTTTAAATCCACCGTGGTCATGAATTGACCTTCCTGGATGGAAGGAAGAATAGTTCGAATGGTTTCCATCTTGAACGATGGAACCTTGAGAAACTTGTTTAAGATCTTGAGATCTAAGATTGGTCTGAACGTTCCCTCCTTTTTTGGGAACTATGAACAGATTGGAGTAGAATCCCATCCCTTGTTCTCTTAATGGAACAGGATGAATCACTCCCATTTTTAACAGGTCTTCTACACAATGTAAGAATGCCTGTCTTTTTATGTGGTCTGAAGACAACTGAGACCTGTGGAACCTCCCCCTTGGGGGAAGTCCCTTGAATTCCAGAAGATAACCTTGGTAGACTATTTCTAGCGCCCAAGGATCCAGAACATCTCTTGCCCAAGCCTGAGCGAAGAGAGAGAGTCTGCCCCCCACCAGATCCGGTCCCGGATCGGGGGCCAACATTTCATGCTGTCTTGGTAGCAGTGGCAGGTTTCTTGGCCTGCTTACCCTTGTTCCAGCCTTGCATTGGTCTCCAAGCTGGCTTGGCTTGAGAAGTATTACCCTCTTGCTTAGAGGACGTAGCACTTTGGGCTGGTCCGTTTCTACGAAAGGGACGAAAATTAGGTTTATTTTTTGCCTTGAAAGGCCGATCCTGAGGAAGGGCGTGGCCCTTACCCCCAGTGATATCAGAGATAATCTCTTTCAAGTCAGGGCCAAACAGCGTTTTCCCCTTGAAAGGAATGTTAAGTAGCTTGTTCTTGGAAGACGCATCAGCCGACCAAGATTTCAACCAAAGCGCTCTGCGCGCCACAATAGCAAACCCAGAATTCTTAGCCGCTAACCTAGCCAATTGCAAAGTGGCGTCTAGGGTGAAAGAATTAGCCAATTTAAGAGCATTGATTCTGTCCATAATCTCCTCATAAGGAGAAGAATCCCTATCGACCGCCTTTATCAGCTCATCGAACCAGAAACATGCGGCTGTAGCGACAGGGACAATGCATGAAATTGGTTGTAGAAGGTAACCCTGCTGAACAAACATCTTTTTAAGCAAACCTTCTAATTTTTTATCCATAGGATCTTTGAAAGCACAACTATCCTCTATGGGTATAGTGGTGCGTTTGTTTAAAGTGGAAACCGCTCCCTCGACCTTGGGGACTGTCTGCCATAAGTCCTTTCTGGGGTCGACCATAGGAAACAATTTTTTAAATATGGGGGGAGGGACGAAAGGAATACCGGGCCTTTCCCATTCTTTATTAACAATGTCCGCCACCCGCTTGGGTATAGGAAAAGCTTCTGGGAGCCCCGGCACCTCTAGGAACTTGTCCATTTTACATAGTTTCTCTGGGATGACCAACTTGTCACAATCATCCAGAGTGGATAATACCTCCTTAAGCAGAATGCGGAGATGTTCCAACTTAAATTTAAATGCAATCACATCAGGTTCAGCTTGTTGAGAAATGTTCCCTGAATCAGTAATTTCTCCCTCAGACAAAACCTCCCTGGCCCCATCAGACTGGGTTAGGGGCCCTTCAGAAATATTATTATCAGCGTCGTCATGCTCTTCAGTATCTAAAACAGAGCAGTCGCGCTTACGCTGATAAGGGTTCATTTTGGCTAAAATGTTTTTGACAGAATTATCCATTACAGCCGTTAATTGTTGCATAGTAAGGAGTATTGGCGCGCTAGATGTACTAGGGGCCTCCTGAGTGGGTAAGACTCGTGTAGACGAAGGAGGGAATGATGCAGTACCATGCTTACTCCCCTCACTTGAGGAATCATCTTGGGCATCATTGTCATTGTCACATAAATCACATTTATTTAAATGAATAGGAATTCTGGCTTCCCCACATTCAGAACACAGTCTATCTGGTAGTTCAGACATGTTAAACAGGCATAAACTTGATAACAAAGTACAAAAAACGTTTTAAAATAAAACCGTTACTGTCACTTTAAATTTTAAACTGAACACACTTTATTACTGCAATTGCGAAAAAACATGAAGGAATTGTTCAAAATTCACCAAATTTTCACCACAGTGTCTTAAAGCCTTAAAAGTATTGCACACCAAATTTGGAAGCTTTAACTCTTAAAATAACGGAACCGGAGCCGTTTTTAACTTTAACCCCTTTACAGTCCCTGGTATCTGCTTTGCTGAGACCCAACCAAGCCCCAAGGGGAATACGATACCAAATGACGCCTTCAGAAAGTCTTTTCTAAGTATCAGAGCTCCTCTCACATGCGACTGCATGCCATGCCTCTCAAAAACAAGTGCGCAACACCGGCGCGAAAATGAGGCTCTGCCTATGCTTTGGGAAAGCCCCTAAAGAATAAGGTGTCTAAAACAGTGCCTGCCGATATTATATATCAAAATACCCAGATAAAATGATTCCTCAAGGCTAAATATGTGTTAATAATGAATCGATTTAGCCCAGAAAGAGTCTACGGTCTTAATAAGCCCTTTTTGAAGCCCTTATTTACGATCGTAATAAACATGGCTTACCGGATCCCATAGGGAAAATGACAGCTTCCAGCATTACATCGTCTTGTTAGAATGTGTCATACCTCAAGCAGCAAGAGACTGCTCACTGTTCCCCCAACTGAAGTTAATTGTTCTCAACAGTCCTGTGTGGAACAGCCATGGATTTTAGTGACGGTTGCTAAAATCATTTTCCTCATACAAACAGAAATCTTCATCTCTTTCCTGTTTCTGAGTAAATAGTACATACCAGCACTATTTTAAAATAACAAACTCTTGATTGAATAATAAAAACTACAGTTAAACACTAAAAAACTCTAAGCCATCTCCGTGGAGATGTTGCCTGTACAACGGCAAAGAGAATGACTGGGGTAGGCGGAGCCTAGGAGGGATCATGTGACCAGCTTTGCTGGGCTCTTTGCCATTTCCTGTTGGGGAAGAGAATATCCCACAAGTAAGGATGACGCCGTGGACCGGACACACCTATGTTGGAGAAAAGGGTGTACAAATTCTGGTGTCACCTCACAAATAGTGACACAAGTACACTTTACCACCAAGCACTCTGTGACCCAGCATCTAAAGCATTTAGAGAATATATAGCAGACCTGCAAAACCACATCAGTGAAAGCACAGCCCATGAGAGAGTGCCACCAAATACCTTACAAAGAGCTCTGAAGGAGCGGTACACTGGGAGGAACAGATAAGGCAACAGAACAAGCTGAAGTGTTACAGGTAGGGTTGTCACCCAGCCGCTAGCTGAGTATCTCAAGTGTCACCAACCCAAAGCACAGACAGATACTCACTAAATACAGAATCTCTGACCACCAGCTGGAAATAGAGACTGGCAGATAGACAAAATGGAGACCCAGGGCAGCCAGACAATGTGCACAGTGTGACAGTGGGGACATAGAGACTGAAGCGCACTTCCTCTTGTACTGTACAAGATACAAACTCTTAAGGGATAAATACTTCCCAGAAATAACTAAAGAAATAGACTTCCCACAGATGTCTGAACAAGAAAGACTATGGGTAATCTTAGGAGAAAAAAACAAAGCTACAAGGATAGTAGCAAAATATGTAGCAGACTGTCACATGACTAGAACCCCCAATCAGATTAAATGAACTGTTACCATATTTACCCATTATACACCTACTTTATAAATTGTTATTAATCTGTTTTATTGTAACATATTACTTTGGCAACACATGTAATAATGTCATGCTAATAAAGTATTCTTGACTTGACCACAGTCAAACTCATGTGTAATCAGAGGGTGTGACAGGAGTAGATTACACTGCTAGATAATGCATATGATCCTTGCTAAACGATCCTTACGCTGGGTGTCAGCCCTTAGTGATTTACATTCAGGAGAGGTCATGAAAAGCAGAAGTCTTTTGCACAAATTATATGCAGCGCGCAGTGAGAGCTTCCTCCTCCCAGCATGTCAGTAGTTGACAATGATAACACACAGAAAACGGCTCTGCTTAGAGCATAAAACTTGTGGGCAGAGTTGAAGAAAAAAAAAAACTGGGGGGGGGGGGGGGGAATTAAAAACATAAGCACAGTAGTTAGAAGCATTTTATTTAAATCTTGCTCCATAATGTTTTATATACATAGACTGGGAAATTAAATATATTTATACCCTCACCGAGAAATAACTGTTTTCAGACACTGCAGCTCACACGCTGCAGGCAGAGATGTGATTCTTCTAAGTACTGTATATGTATAGACAATATGGTGTGTGTGTGTGTGTGTGTCACATGACTGCATCATGACCATGTGACTACCGTCCCCCTGGAGTCTATGATTACGGCAAATCTATGCTGAAACGCGTAAGACTGTGATCTTACTTACTGCTCTTGTACATTTTTTGATGCTGCTCTACTTGTTTTTATATCTTTGTACTATGTGTACTTAAAGTGAAGGTAAAGTTACCTTGATGTCTATCTCAAATATTAATCTTACATCAAAATTAATATGACTTTCATTCATGATTTATTTTAAAAATGATTGTAAAAAAAGTAATATGCGTTTTAACTCACTGTTTTCAACTCCGCAAAATCAGCCTGTGTTTTTGTTTTTTGTTTTCCCTCTTGATCACGTTTTTAAGTCAGCCACTAGAAATTCTGGCCGTTAGGCGGCCGTCACTCCACGTCATCTGCCGACTTGATAATATGCGCATGCGCTACTCTTTATTTATTCATTTCTGAGTACACGCGCGCTCCTGTTTCGCGCATGCGTGCTCCTATTACATCTGGATTCCCATATTACAAGAGTTCTTACGGCCGCCTCTAATAGGGACACACTGTTAATTAGAAGCTGCAACTTCTGGTAGGCCCTAATGTATTGATTGTATTAAAGAGTTTGCACAATTTGTACAATCGGCAAATCGCAGATTGACACATGCGCAGTTTTCACTGAGCCTTGTGAATGCGCTTATACAGACTTATCGCCGATTGACGCATGCACAGTTTTCACTGAGCCTCGTGAATGCGCTTATACAGACTTACAGACAAGGAAAGCAGGAAATAGTAGTTGGGAGGAGTCAGGCATCATAACGGTGGGTCTTTTATATATTGATTAAAAAAGCTATAAAAGAAAATATTTTAAAAAAAACTTAACGATTAACTTATGTTTGCAGTAAATAATGGAAATATGTCTTTGAACTGAAGAAACTTTACCTTCACTTTAATAAAATGGACTGTTGGATTTTTACATATTGAGGGTCGTTGCCTTCTTGGAAACCTGTTTTTTCTACTACTGTCCCCCTGTAACGCACGCTACAATATGAAAGCTTACATAAGAAGTCAAGCACTGGATCAACACTGTATTTCAAAACAATCTCCTTCAAAAGGTTGGGGTAAGAGGAACAGATAAAATAGGCAGCAGTGATTACTTTATTTTTATTAATAAGAAAAAGTAGGTTTCAGCAATTTTCATCAGGTGTTTAATGTACCTTTAAAAGATTAAAATAATAGTTTATCAGTTATGGAAAGGGATTTTTTTAATTCCTCATGAGAAAAATATTTTATAAAATTGTAAACTGAGCTATTACTCTCTTTTGATGCAACACCAATGCATACTAGCTAGAGAAGAAGAAAAAAAAAGATACTCGAGAAAATGGGGGCCAGAATGGTCCGGGTTTAAATAAACATGGCCAAGGGCTCAAATAAAAAAAATATGTATAAACCAGACCCTCCAAAATACATTACAAATGGGATTTATACAATTGGTTGCAGGAGTATTTAATACCTAAAGACAGCAATGTTAACTGTTAATTGTAAACATGGTAGATAGATAGATAGATAGATAGATAGATAGATAGATAGATAGATAGATAGATAGATGTAAACCTGAGAGCAATATAGGTATTCAAAAAAACTGAAGTTGACAAAAAAAACTGAGTAGCGCTAAACACTTCTGTGGAATTTTTCACTTACTCAATGTGGCAAAAAACAAAAATCACAATAGCCAATTATTGTATCTTGCCACTCAAAAACTCTACTTAAATGTGTATGGTTCTAAATCAAGAATCTATTACAAAATAGCAATTATTTATTATTTTCAATTTGTGCTATTATGCATGAACAGAAATTTTCTCAGAGTGTCAACCTAAGATAAAAATATACTATGCAATAAGGGACAGTAAACACCTTTAGACTTCTTTATAAAATGTTTACTAATGTGTAATGAAACAACTTTGAAATATATTTTAATTAAATATTTTGTCCCTTTTCATGTAATTTAACTGGAGGATTTTCTAATTCTCAGATCTTGAAATGAACCCTGCTGACTTCTCAAGGCTAGACCCGCAACATAGCTTTTGCTAATTGGCTTTAATTCATAAGGACAGCAAAACAATCCACTTTATAGCAACAGCTGTGGCTAGCTGTGCTGTTTGCAGACTCAAGCCTCAATTGGCTCCTCCAAATAAGGCAAGTGGTGGGTGGAGTTTGACTATTAAAAAAATAGATGCAGAATTTTTTCTTCATTCTCTTGCTATCTTTATTTGAAAACGAAGGCATCTAAGCTTTTTTTTTTTGTTCAGAACTGTGGACAGCATTTTTTTATTGGTGGATGAATTTATCCACCAATCAGCAAGAACAACCCAGGTTGTTCACAAAAAATGGACCGGCAGCTAAACTTAAATTCTTGCATTTCAAATAAAGACAAAGAGAATGAAGAAAATTTAATAGGAGTAAATTAGAAAGTTGCTTAAAATTGCATGCAGATATCTTATTCTTAAAAAATGGAAACAGAGCAACTCCATCTATTTCAGAGATCAAGAATTGTCTGAAAAAACAATGTTTATTAGAACAAAGGGACACTAATTTAGATAATGACTCAGATATCAGACAATTCTTTGGTAAATGATCAGCTTTTATTAAGTCAATGCCTGATGATGAGATGAACGATCTAATATTCCCATTTAGAAACTAAGAATTGGTGCTTTTAGACGCCTGGTAATGACTAAGCAATTGAGATGAGTTAAGATGCTCCTCTGGAACTTCTTTTGGTCTCCCCTCTATGCCTCTTGCTCCCTGTACTGCGGTCTCTGGGGGGGGTCCCCCCTGTCTTTCTCCTTGTCATTACCCCGTCCCCTCCCCTTTCCTTCCCTTGTCTCCCTCCCCCCAACCCTTTTTTCCTTTTTTCTTCCCCCCCCCCCCTTTTTTTTTTCTCTTTCTGGGGTTGGGATGTTTATTTAAAGATAAAATTTCAGCAGAATAACTAATTGTTCACTGTTTGATTTAAGAGTAAAATGATATTGAATTGTTTAAGTGCTTAATTTTTGCGATTTTTATGCTCTCTCGTTTCTGTGAACTACTGCTGATATGTAAATAAAATATAAAAAAAAAAAATTGCATGCTCTCGCTGAATCACAAATTAAAAAAATTGGGTTCAGTGTCCTTTTAAGGTCATACCTAATAAGTCTACGTGTAACAGGCTTACGAGCCTGAATCATAGATCAATGACCCTCTCAGAAAAACACACGCTTAGTTAAGACTAGGCGTTCAATCTCCAAGCAGTCCACTTTAGAGAATCTAGATTTGGGTGGGACCCTAAAGTAGAAGGTCCTTCCTCAGAGACAACCTCCAAGGGGGAAGAGATGACATCTTCACCAAATCTGCAAACTAGATCCTGCAAGACCAGGTAGGAGCTATTAGAATCACAGACACCCTCTCCTGATAGATACAAGCAACATTCAAGGAAGGAGAGAAAACAAGTATGCCAGACTGAAGTTCCAAGGCACCGCTAGAACGTTGATCAGAGCAGATTGACATCTCTAGAACTAGAACCGTACCCTGGAAGCATGGCGGAAAGGTGAGACGCCTTTAGATCCAACTCTGGAACTCCCCACCATAGGGTTATTATTGAATTACCTCCGGGCAGAGACCCCACACACCAAGAAAGGTCTGTCTGCTCAGAAAAACCGCAACACAGATGTCCACCCCTGGGATGAGGAAAGAAAAGGAGACAAACATGAGACTCCGCCCACTGGAGAATACAAGGAACCTCCTACATAGCTAATGAACACCGGGATCCTCCCTGGTGGAAGATGTATACCACATAGGTTAAGAAGTCTGACTGGAACCTGATAAATTGGACCAAACTTAGTTGAGGCCAAGCAAAATAAGCATTGAAGATAGCTTTCAGCTCTAGGACGATAATGTTAAAAGAAGAATCCTCTCGAGTCCAGAGAACCTGAGCCAATAAAGAAATCCAACTCTCCCCAGCCTGGCAGGCTGGCATCAGAGGTCACAATCAACCAGGAAGGCCGCAGGGAGCAAGTACCCTGCGATAGACGGTCCTGTGAAATCTCCAAGATAGAGACACACTTGTAGAGGGTCTAGGGATATCCTCTGCGAGAGATCCGAGATGTCTCCGTTCTATAGTCTGAGCATGTAAGGGAAGACAAACTGCAGGTCCTAACACTGCTACAGGAATTCCTGAAAGAAACAGGCTAAAATAACCAGTTCCAAAAGGAGCTACTCATATAACTGAAGACTCAGATGGAAATTCACAAAGGAGATAATGTCCATGGAAAACAAATACTTCCATTTAAAAAGCAAGAATTAATACAATAGGATTTTCTGACATCCATCAGAAAAATCTGCATGGACAGAGATCTAAAATCATTTCCAAAAAACACATCCTGTTGTGAGACACTAGGGAACTCATCTCCAGGTCCACTATCCACCCATGAGAAAGAGGATAGACAACAACATCTCTTTATGGGATCTATCTAACTGAAGAGTTGGCACCTGAACCAAGATGTCGTCCAGGCAATGAGCCACCCTATTCCCTGCGATCTGACCACCGCCATAGCAAGGTCAAGGGGAATGACAGCTAACTAGAAGTGTCAGACTAGAAAGCAAACCGCAGGAAATGGAGATGTTCTCTAAGAGGGAACATAAATATATGCGTCCTTCAGGACTATGGTAGACCTGAACTAATCCCCCGAACCAAGGGAGAATGGAACAAAATGTCTCCATTTTGAAAAACAGAAACTTGAGGAATTTATTGACACTTGATGCCCAATACAGGGCAGAAAGTTCCCTCCTACTTGGGAGCCCCAAAAAAGGATTGATAGAATCCAAAACCCTGTCCACCACGGAAACTGGAACAATCATTCCCAGAAAGAATTGATTGCAGAGGACCTTGACAGGATAAATTTGTCCCTGAGGGGACAAGATTCAAACCCTATCCTGTATCCCTAGAATACTAGTTCCATGGCACAAGGAACTGAGACATTGTGGGTCCAAGCTAGTCAAAATAATGAAAGTCTGCCCCTAAACAGATGTTGATTGGGGGCGGCCCCTTCATGCTGATTCAAATTCAGAGGAAGGTTTCTTGAATTGATACCCTTTATTCCAAGCAAGACCAGATCTCCATGAAGTCTTGGATAGATCTGGCTTGGAAGAGAAAGACCTTAGTCCCTTGAGTTACGTACCTTTAGGTCTACCTTCTTGTCCTGAGGAAGACAGAGCCCTCTCCCTCAGAAAATTCATGATTTCGAAAAACAGCTTGCGAGCAGACATTCAAGGTGTAAGTAGCTGAAGCTGGTTTCAAACTGCAAACCTTCCGCTTGCTAGGCAGCTAAGTTAACCATCAAGGTACTACAGCTGGCCTCTGCTAGAAAAATCGCAAAGAAATGGTTCCTAAAGATTTTTCAATTATAATCTATAATTATTTCAAAGTACAAAGTATGATACTCTAAAATCATACACTTCAGACATAGCAAGTATCGCCTCACATGAGAGAAAATAAAATATTGTATGTCTATAGAATAATAGTGTCATTACACAAGAAATGTATCATGATTGCATGGAACCATCATGATACATGACACCATACAATTTGAACCAAATCTCCATACATAAAACATACACAAAAAAAAAAAAAAAAAATATATATATATATATATATATATATATATATATATATATATATATATATATATATATATATATATGTTCTCATTATGAGGTAAAAATAAGATATTTAGTCCCTGTAAGGGCACTTAGGTCGCTAAGTATTTTACATGTCACCCATAGTGCAAAAATCTCCAAACCCCAAATGAAAGATTGAATGCATAAAGGATAAATATAAAAATTAAAGTATTAACATGAAATAGCCAGCAAATGGCGGTAATACCATGAAAGCTCAGACTTTGCAAAATCTTTTTAGTCAAAGGCAAATAAATATCAATGAGGACAAATAAATGTTTAAAAGTCCTTCTGCAAAAAATCTCCCAGAAAGAGATATGTTTATAACGATCTCAGATAAAGAATCTCCCCCTCTTCACCTGAAGTGTCAGGTCATATTAAATTCCACATATACTTTAAGTTTAATACAACTAAATCGCAGTGCATCATTTTTTCCCTGCACTCTAGCGTGGACAGATAGGCACTAGACACAATCCGCTGTCTAGAAAAAAGTCTCAATAAAAATAAAACTGGTAGACAAGAGAGAGGGAAAAGCTGAGAGAAAAAAGGAAATGTATGCTTACCTGATTAATTTGTTTCTTTTACGATATGACAAGTCCACGGATTTCATCCTTACTTGTGGGATATTAACCTCCTGCTAACAGGAAGTGGCAAAGAGCACCACAGCAGAGCTGTATATATAGCTCCTCCCTTCCCTCCACCTCCAGTCATTCGACCGAAGTTAGGAAGAGAAAGGAAAATCCAAAGATGCAGAGGTGACTGAAGTTTATAAAAATAAGTACATACCTGTCTAGAAATAACAGGGTGGGCCGTGGACTAGTCATATCTTAAAAGAAACAAATTTATCAGGTAAGCATACATTTCCTTTTACAAGATATGACGAGTCCACGGATTTCATCCTTACTTGTGGGATACAATACCAAAGCTACAGGACACGGATGAAAGGGAGGGTCAAGACAGGAACCTAAACGGAAGGCACCACTGCTTGAAGAACCTTTCTCCCAAAACCAGCCTCAGAAGAAGCAAAAGTATCAAATTTATAAAATTTGGAAAAAATGTGAGACGACCAAGTTGCAGCCTCATACGCCAGACGGATGATACTCTTCAGCCAAAAAGAAAGAGACGTAGCCATAGCTTTCTGACCCCTACGCTTTTAAGAAAAAAACAAAGAATAATGAAGATGATTGACGAAAATCCTTCGTTGCATACGCTCCTTCTTAAAAGAAGGGTTAGGACATAATGAAGAAACAACAATTTCCTGATTAATATTCTTATTAGAAAAAAACCTTAGGAAGGAAACCAGGTTTGGTACGCAAAACCACCTTGTCAGAATGGAAGGTAAGATAACTAGAATCACAGTGTAATACTGAAAGCTCAGAAACTCTACGAGCAGAAGAAACAGCAACCAAAAATAAAACTTTCCAAGATAACTTAATATCTATGGAATGCATGGGTTCAAACGGAACTCCTTGAAGAACATTAAGAACTAAATTCAAACTCCAGGGTGGAGCAATTGGTCTAAACACAGGCTTAATTCTGGATAGAGCCTGACAAAAAGACTGAACGTCTGGAACATCTGCCAAACGTTTGAGTAGTAAAATTGACAAAGTAGAGATTTGTCCCTGTAAGGAACTCGCCGATAACCCTTTCTCCAATCCTCCTTGGAGAAAAGACAGAATTCTGGGAATATTAACTCTACTCCATGAGTAGCCTTTGGATTCATACCAAAAAAGATATTTACTCCATATCTTATGAGAGATCTCTCTAGAGACAGGTTTACGTGCCTGAATCAAAGTATCAATGACCGAATCAGAGAACCCTCGCTTAGATAAAGTCAAGCGTTCAATCTCCAAGCAGTCAGTTGCAGAGAAACTAGATTTGGGTGTTGGAAGGTTCCATGAATGAGAAGGTCCTGCCTCAATGGAAGCTTCCAAGGCGGCAGAGAGGACATGTCTACTAGATCGTCATACCAAGTCCTGCAAGGCCACACAGGCGCGAGTAGAATTACTGAAGCCCTCTCCTGATTGATCCGAGCAATCACCCAAAGCAGGAGAGCAAACGGTGGAAACACAAAAGCTAGGTTGAACGACCAAGGCACTGTCAAGGCATCTATCAGTTCGGCCTAAGGATCCCTTGACCTGGATCCGTATCTTGGAAGCTTGGCATTCTGACGAGATGCCATCCTATCCAACTCCGGTCTGCCCCATCTGAGGATCAGAGAGGCAAAGATCTACGGATGGAGTTCCCACTCCCCCGGATGAAACATCTGTCTGCTTAAAAAGACCGCTTCCCAGCTGTCCACTCCTGGGATGTAGACTGCTGACAAATAACAAGAGTTGGCCTCCGCCCACCAAACTATCCTGGATACTACTGTCACCGCTAAGGAACTCCTTGTTCCTCCCTGATGATTGATGTAAGCCACAGTCGTGATGTTGTCTGACTTAAAGCGAATGAATTTGGCCGAAGCCAACTGAGGCCACGCCTGAAGCGCATAGAATATTGCTCTCAAATCCAGAATATTGATTGGAAGAAGAGACTCCGACTGAGTCCACACACCCTGAGCCTTCAGGGAATTCCAGACTGCACCCCAACCTAGAAGGCTGGCGTCCGTTGTCACTATCACCCATGAAGATCTGCGAAAACACGCCCCTGGGACAGATGATCCTGAGACAACTACCAAAGAAGAGAGTCTTGTGTCTCCTGATCCAGATCTATCTGAGGAGACAAATCTGCATAATCTCCATTCCACTGTCTGAGCATGCTCAGCTATAGTGGCTTGAGATGAAAACGAGCAAACAGAATGATGTCCATTGCCGCCACCATCAATTCAATTACCTCCATGCACTGGGCCACTGATGGTCGAGGATTGGACTGAAGGACTCGGCATGTATTCAGAACCTTTAACTTTCTGACCTCTGTCAAGAAAAACTTTTATGGAATCTATTAGAGTTCCCAGGAAGGGAACCTTGGTCTGTGGAATTAATGAACTCTTTTCTAGATTCACTTTCCACCCGTGAGTCCTCAGAAAGGACAGAACCATGTCGGTATGAGAATTTGTCAGATGGTAAGACGACGCCTGGATCAGAATATCATCCAGATAAGGCGCTACTGCAAAACTCTGCGGCCTGAGAACCGCCAGAAGGGACCCTAGAACCTTCGTGAAGATCCTGGGTGCTGTGGTCAACCCGAAGGAAAGAGCCACGAACTGAAAATGTTTGTCCAGGAAGGCAAACCTTAGGAACTGATAATGATCCTTGTGGATAGGAACATGAAGGTATGCATCCATTAAGTCCACGGTAGTCCTATGTTGACCCTCCTGGATCAATGTCAGAATTGCTCGAATAGTCTCCATTTTGAAGGATGTGACTGAGAAACTTGTTTAGACTCTTGAGATCTAAAATGGGTCGAAACGTGCCCTCTGTTTGGGGACCACGAAAAGATTTGAATAAAATCCCTGTCCCTGTTCCAGTCGGGGAACGGAACGAATTACTCCCATAGTAGAAAGGTCTTTTACACAACGTAAGAACGCCTCTCTTTTTTCTGGTCTGTAGACAATCGTGAAAGAAGAAACCTCCCCCCTTGGGAGAGAATTTTTGAATTCCAGTTAATACCCTTGGGACACGATTTCCAGTATCCAAAGATCCTGAACATCTCTTACCAAGCCTGGGCAAAGAGAGAACGTCTGCCCCCTACTAGATCCGGTCCCGAATCGGGGGCCGCCCCTTCATGCTGTCTTGGTAGCAGCAGCAGGCTTTTTGGGTTGTTTACCTTTGTTCCAAGTCTGGTTGGGTCTCCAGACGAACTTGGCCTGAGCAAAATTCCCTTCCTGATTGGTGGAAGAAAAGGAAAAAGAGGGGGCTCCTTTGAAGTTCCGAAAGGAACGAAAATTATTTTGTTTACCCCTCAATTTAAAAGTTCTATCCTGAGGTAGGAGATGACCTTTACCTCCTGTAATGTCAGAAATGATTTCTTTCAAGTCAGGCCCGAATAGGGTTTTTCTTTTGAAAGGAATAGCCAAAAGCTTTGACTAGATGACACATCAACTTTTAATCATAACGCTCTATGCGCTAAGAAGGCAAATCCGGCAGTCTTAGCCGCCAATTTGGCAATCTGAAAGGCGGCATCCGTGATAAAAGAATTAGCCAGTCTAAAAATTCCTCTAAAAATGCACCGTCTCTTTAAAAATATATAAGAGCATCTATTACTGTCATGCTAACACATAGGACAATGAAAATAATATTGTTGGCACTAGACATCGTCAAGAACCTCAAAGCAATGTCCAAAACAGTGACCGCAGAGCACTGCCTGTGGCCAAGTCAGAAATCCAACTAAAAGAAAGGATTGGCCAGTGACAACAGACTCCTGAGTGTTTAGACGGAGTACATAAAAGAAAAATCAGTAAGAGCAAATATGTTACTATCTCTTTAAATTTTCCTTTACAGCAACAGGAACATTTTCCTTTACAGCAACTCATAGAAATAACAAGAGTGAATCATGTTAACCCTGCTGGAAACATATTCCAGACTTGTGTTGCAAAGAACCGCAGAGTACAGCATGTGGGAGAAAAAAGATCATTATCTTAGGAAACACTTAATCCCTGTTAAGTACCATACTGCCATATACTTAAACAGTCGAATGTACGAAGAAAAAGGGACCCCACAAAAACTCTGGTACTGTCACTTTAAGTGAAAAAAATAATGACACTTTAAATGCAAGATGGTCATAATAAATTAAGTTACACACTGTAAGCAGTATACACCCCCCTATACATTTATTCATTATGTTTCAACTCAATAAACAACGGAATAGGGTAGAACGACTGAACTACTAAATATTTATCACAATTGAGGACACAGTAAATCGGAATGTAAAATACGCTATTATAGCATGCAACACCCTCATAATGCCCCTCAGGGTATTCCTGTCGCAGCAAAATAAAGGGAGCGAAAAAACTTAGTGACATAGCCAAGCTCCGCCCATCATGGGCGTATTGGGCTGAAACTAAGAGGAGCCAAAAAAACTGATACGCAGTAAAACACTATACCCCTTAGAATGAGACTCTCATAACTTCTCACAAACGGGGTACACAATTCCGGAATAAGTTTTACAAAAATTGTCGGGTGTACTAAGTATTGACCCTCCTCATATTAAGTGCGCACTAAAATAAACAAAAGGCGCCAATCCCAAATCCGCCCAACGTGGGCGTCATCAGTACCTCCTCCCGGTCACCATTTCTACTATGAAAAACTGTCTATGGGATATATATAAACAAAAATAAAAGTTGAATCCGAAATATAAAGTAAAACAACGGATTCCAACAAACTAACACCAACATAAGTTGAGATTGTGGCCATAACCCTGCCGGTTATATAAACACTAAGCCCTTATTTAGCCCAGCAATGTGGAAAACTCCAGGTCAGCCAAATTAAACCACCGGAGCTATCTGTCGGGTATTGCAAAGACAGAATGCTGTTCAACATAAAAACCGGAGGATACATATAATTACCCCATGTATAGTACACTGAATTCACTTGCTAGCTCTAACAGAGAAGGCTCTGTGAAATGAGAAGGCACTGTTTATACATATAGGGCTCGTTCACTGCATGGCTTCTTTACTTATAGTATGCAGAAAGAACTCAAACTATGCCCATAACTGTCCCACAGCCTCCCCTGAAGCTCTGAGGGGGCCATTCATCCTTGTAAGGGAGTAAAAATTGATGAAGGCTAAAGCAGGGTGCCCAGCTTTTTTCTGAGACTCTCTCACCCCCAGAATAAAGTTAGCACTTACCTCATCTCCTCCAGACAGTAAGGCAGTCTCCAGCTGTGTGAGGTCTTCTGAAACTCTCCCTCACATGGCCCTGGAATGAAGAAGAAAATACTGAGTAAATATCTCTCAGATTTCCTTGGTAGGGGAAGAAAATCAAAACATGGGAGGCGCAGTGATGAATATGTCCCACAAGTTCCCATCGCTCTAAAGCCACCAGATGCTTCTCTTTTGATATGGAAGAGATTGATCTGGTCTAGGCTACACCCCAGCACAAAGCAGCAATCAGAGGCACTACTAAAAAAATAATAAACTCTTGATTGAAGAATCTAAACTAACACCTCACTTTATCTCTTCCTAGTACTAACACAGGCAAAGAGAATGATTGGAGGTGGAGGGAAGGGAGGAGCTATATATATACAGCTCTGCTGTGGTGCTCTTTGCCACTTCCTGTTAGCAGGAGGTTAATATCCCACAAGGATGAAATCCGTGGACTCGTCATATCTTGTAAAAGAAAACAGACAACTGGTGCATACAAATAACGCTCTTGTCGCCATGACTACAGCCCTCTGAAAATCCTTTATGAGGAAAAAAAGTAGTGCCGTTAAATTTACATTAAAAACCGCATCTCATATGTGGCGGAAGTATGCAGACAGCACATGAATAAAGATATACATAATACTGTTCACATCATCGCCTAGAATTTACAGATGAGATAAAGCGCTACTGAGGGGGGAGACGAAGGCGCTAAAATGAATTTGATGCGTAACTAACTGTCATGCAGAAAGAAGATACATATCCATAAACTTAGAGAAAAATCGCTAAGTCTTCCTCATACCCACCCCTTGACTGATTTCACCCAACTAGAGGTAGAAAAAAAAGAGCATTGGCTACTATACTCTCCCGCCAATAAATGCTCAATAAAAAGGGTATATATTTGTACACGCGATGAGTCCCCTATGCATAGAAAGCGCCTTCAAGGGACATATAGACTCCATTCTTCTCGGAAGGAATGGAAAAGGCCCTTTACTCAATAAGGATTATGAACTGCCAGCCTATTTGAAAGTAGCGTGCGGTTGTCTCTTATTAAAGATTAGTAAACAGAGAAGAAAACCGCAGCTTCAGGGAGAGAGTATTTAAGCCCAGCCAAAAAACAAAAATCACTATAAGTAATATAGTCAGGGATAGAACACCACCTTTCCTCATTGCCCACTCTCACAGGAGGGTACCCAGCAAATAAATTAAAGTCCCTCATCCCATTAAGTTTAATTTATCCACAAGCCCAGGGGGATAGGATACAGGAACTCACAGTTCGAAATCTTCATTCTTCGCATCAACTCCAAGTTTGACAGGCTCAGCCGACCTGACAGGGACCTGTAGGAAAAGAAAATACAGAGTAACCAACCCTGGTTTTCTAGGGGGGTAGCATTAATGTTAGAAGGTAAGCAAAGACCACCTCGCCGTCTTCTAACTGCTAAAAGCCACCATTACTTTTACTAAAGACATGGACACCGCATAGCCCCAATCCTTGCTTGCGGGGAAAAGCACCCATTAAATGATTAAATATCTTCAGACACCATCTTTGCACATCTTCCCGTGATAGAGGCAAAGAGAATGACTGGGGATTAAAGGGACACTAAACCCCAAAAATTTCTAGCATGATACAGATAGAGAATACAATCTTAAACAACATTCCTATTTACTTCTATTATCTAATTTGTTTAATTTTTTTAGATATCTTTTGTTAAAGAAATAGCAATGTACATGGGTGAGCCAATCACACGAGGCATTTATGCGCAGCCACCAATCAGCAGCTACTGAGCCTATCTAGATATGCTTTTCAGCAAAGAATATCAAGAGAATGAAACAAATTAGATAATAGAAGTAAATTAGAAAGGTGTTTAAAATTGCATGCTCTTTCTAAATCATGAAAGAAAAAAATTGGGTTTCATGTCCCTTTAAGGGTAAGGGAAGTGACACTTAACAGCTCTGCTGGGGTGCTTTTTGCCTCCTCCTGCTGGCCAGGAGTTGAATATCCCACTTGTAATTGGAATGAATTTGTGAACTCTCCATGCCATAGGAAAGAAAAACTAAATAATTCACCTCACCTATACTCAAGCACAGATTCTGAAACATGTCTGTGCCCCTGAAAGACATTCTGTACTATCCAGAATCAGACAAATAAAAAAAAAGATCTACAGTAAGATATAAACCTAGTGTAGCTTTCTAAATTTCTGACATGATAATTTGACACTAAAAAAAACCAACAACATGTTTGTAATTTAGGGCAACAAATAAAGAATGACCTCTTTAGAGCAATATGTCTCATTTCCAGCTTCAGCATTGTTTCGATATCTAAAAGGATATGGCTGTTTGTGCATCTCTTATGTTAAGTGGGTGAGGGGTACAACAACACATATTGCTTCATCTTTACAGTCAGGTGTATGAAAAGCAAGATGTCCATTGTTTTAGTTATATCCTAAATAGGAATAGATAGTGTGTATGTTTTGCAAGGTTGCAAAATGCCCCCATAATCCCTACATAATTCTGATCTAGGAGTACGGGTTAATCCTGAAACGTGTCAGCTGCAGAGAGGTGCCGTGCCGGTTTGACTGTTTTTAAAGCCGTTTGTATGTTTTAAGCCAACTCTGCAATTTTATTTTAGGTCTTTTGTTGCAATAAAGTTTTTCTGTTCATTGGAGTGAGCTGGTCTGAGAGTTTTTTCCTTCTACAAAAGTATTGATGGACAATCCCACATGGCTCTCCAGTATATACCAAGATCTTTCTCCTTCTACCCGGAAGTAATTTACTATGAGCAGGAACGCAGTGAGACACCGATCAGTGTGCTGCTAAGACGCCATACAGAGAAACTGCAGGGCGCACAGCTGAGTCTGGATGCCGTTGGTGGCGAGCACACAGCATGGAGACAATGCAAGTGCTTTTACACCTTCATTTATTTGCACAGTGTTATGATGATACGGAAGTTGGATATTAAACATTGTTAGTGTTAACGCTTTTCTAGTTTCTGGCATTCTAAACGTCATACTTTTTTCAACCATTATTCACAGCATGCAATAGTATTGTGATATATCATGGAATCTTTTATTACTAATTCTTTTACACAAGGTAAAAGGTACACAGCTGTGCAACTCCATCTCCTAAAACCCATAGCGATATGTATGCAAAATCTAAAAAACATAATTTATGTAAGAACTTACCTGATAAATTCATTTCTTTCATATTAGCAAGAGTCCATGAGCTAGTGACGTATGGGATATACATTCCTACCAGGAGGGGCAAAGTTTCCCAAACCTCAAAATGCCTATAAATACACCCCTCACCACACCCACAATTCAGTTTAACAAATAGCCAAGAAGTGGGGTGATAAGAAAAAAGTGCGAAAGCATAAAAAATAAGGAATTGGAATAATTGTGCTTTATACAAAAAAATCATAACCACCACAAAAAAAGGGTGGGCCTCATGGACTCTTGCTAATATGAAAGAAATGAATTTATCAGGTAAGTTCTTACATAAATTATGTTTTCTTTCATGTAATTAGCAAGAGTCCATGAGCTAGTGACGTATGGGATAATAAATACCCAAGATGTGGAACTTCCACGCAAGAGTCACTAGAGAGGGAGGGATAAAATAAAGACAGCCAATTCCACTGAAAAATAATCCACAACCCAAAATAAAGTTTTAATCTTATAATGAAAAAAACTGAAATTATAAGCAGAAGAATCAAACTGAAACCGCTGCCTGAAGTACTTTTCTACCAAAAACTGCTTCAGAAGAAGAAAACACATCAAAATGGTAGAATTTAGTAAAAGTATGCAAAGAAGACCAAGTGGCTGCTTTGCAAATCTGATCAACCGAAGCTTCATTCCTAAACGCCCAGGAAGTAGAAACTGACCTAGTAGAATGAGCTGTAATCCTTTGAGGCGGAGTTTTACCCGACTCGACATAAGCATGATGAATCAAAGATTTTAACCAAGATGCCAAAGAAATGGCAGATGCCTTCTGACCTTTCCTGGAACCAGAAAACATAACAAATAGACTAGAAGTCTTTCGGAAACCTTTAGTAGCTTCAACATAATATTTCAAAGCTCTAACTACATCCAAAGAATGCAACGATCTTTCCTTAGAATTCTTAGGATTAGGACATAATGAAGGAACCACAATTTCTCTACTAATGTTGTTAGAGTTCACAACTTTAGGTAAAAATTTAAATGAAGTTCGCAACACCGCCTTATCCTGATGAAAAATCAGAAAAGGAGATTCACAAGAAAGAGCAGATAACTCTGAAACTCGTCTAGCAGAAGAGATGGCCAAAAGGAACAGGACTTTCCAAGAAAGTAATTTAATGTCCAGAGAATGCATAGGTTCAAACGGAGGAGCTTACTTACCCCAGGACACTCATCTACATGTAGTAGAAAGCCAAACCAGTACTGAAACGAGAATCAGTAGAGGTAATGGTACATAAGAGTATATCGTCGATCTGAAAAGGGAGGTAAGAGATGAATCTCTACGACCGATAACCGAGAACCTATGAAATAGATCACGTAGAAGGGACCATTGAATTCAAATAGGCAATACTCTCTTCACATCCCTCTGACATTCACTGCACACTGAGAGGAAAACCGGGCTCCAGTCTGCTGCGAAGCGCATATCAACGTAGAATCTAGCACAAACTTACTTCACCCCCTCCACGGGAGGCAAAGTTTGTAAAACTGATTTGTGGGTGTGGTGAGGGGTGTATTTATAGGCATTTTGAGGTTTGGGAAACTTTGCCCCTCCTGGTAGGAATGTATATCCCATACGTCACTAGCTCATGGACTCTTGCTAATTACATGAAAGAAATGTATATGAATGGAACACTTTTACAAAAGCAAAATGTTAATTTATTACATACAGTGAAAAAGTAATTAAAACATTTCCACAAGCCAAACAAATGTGTATAGAAAGAAAGTGAAAATAAGAACACAACAGAAGTCCTCTGTTCAACAACTTGTTAAAGGGACACTAAACACAAAATTGTTTTCATGATTCAGATAGATTATACAATTTAAAAACATTTCAATTTACTTCTCTTATCTAATTTGCTTCATTCTTTACATATACTTTGTTGAAGAAATAGCAATGCACATGGGTGAGCCAATCACACAAGAAATCTATATGCAGCCTCCAATCAGCAGTTACTGAACCTATTTAAATATGCTTTTAACAAAGGATATCAAGGAAATGATGCAAATTAGATAATATAAGTAATCTGGAAAGTTGTTTACAATTGCATGCTCTTTCTATCTCATGAAAGAAAAAAAATTTGGTTTCATGTTCCACCCCTTGGGGGTCAAAAAGGGGACAAAATAAATAATGAAAGTACAGTATATTGCAGAGTTTTTTTTATATATATATGATTTATCATTTTATATTACCATCTCAAAGTGTTTAATGTCCCTTTAAGGAACTGGCTTTTATGGAAAAAAAAACATTAAAAGGGACATTATACACTCATTTTTTCTTTGCATATATGTTTTGTAGATAATCTATTTATATAGCCCATAAAGTTTGATTTTTAAAAAAATGTATAGTTTTGTTTATTTTTAAATAACATTGCTCTGATTTTCAGACTCCTAACCAAGCCCCAAAGTTTTATGTGAATACAGTCAGCTACCTTCTCCAGCTGCTCCTGTTTGTCTAAAGGGTCTTTTCATATGCAAAAGAAGGGGGAAGGGGGAGTGTCTTATTTCCCACTTGCAGTGGGCTTTCCAGCTGACTTTTCAACAGAGCTAAATTGAGAGCTTCTAAGTAAGTCTTTAAACCGTTTTATACTGGATTTTTATATCAGTATCTGTGCATCTTATTCTTTATAGTAGTGTCTATTAGATGCAGTTATATGAAAATTAGTGTATACTGTCCCTTTAATTTATTTTTTAGCAGAGTTATATTTCAAGAAAAGGATTCAAGGATATTCTGAGGCTTTTTTTTTTACAAAGTTAAATAAGAGCCAAGTAAAAATATAAACATAGCCATGGAAATATTGATTCCAGAAATCTGGTATTTTATGTAAGGTATTAAGATAAAGTCAAATTTCACACCTTTACCTAGAAGTAGGTCCAGTGGTATCATCTCCTTGACTGCATCCAGGATACCACGTTGCCTTGCCTCTTGGCCATCCAATTCTCTTGCACAGGCTTTGCAACAACCACAAACAGCACATCCCGATTCTCCTGAACCACAGCCACAGACTCTAGGAAAGAAAATATTTAACATGACATAAATCTGAAAAACATTTTGATGTAATTATCAAAGCAGTAAATAGCATTAAAAAACTAAATGTATGCTTACCTGATAAATTTATTTATTTCCGGATATAGTGAGTCCACGGCTTGAGTAATTACTGTTGGGAATATCACTCCTGGCCAGCAGGATGAGGCAAAGAGCACCACAGTTAAAGGAACAGTCAAGACCAAAAAAACTTTCATGATTCAAATAGAGCATGTAATTTTAAACAACTTTTCAATTTACTTTTATCACCAATTTTGCTTTTTTCTTTTGGTATTCTTAGTTGAAAGCTAAACCTAGGAGGTTCATATGCTAATTTCTTAGATCTTGAAGGCTGCCTCTAATCTAAATGCATTTTGATAGTTTTTCACCACTAGAGGGCATTAGTTCACGTGTTTCATATAGATAACATTGAGCTCATGCACGTGAATTTACCATGGAGACAGCTCTGATTGGCTAAAAATGCAAGTCTGTCAAAAGAACTGAAATAAGGGGGCAGTTTAATGAGGCTTAGATACAAGGTAATTACAGAGGTAAAACTTGTATAATTGTATAATAACTGTGTTGGTTATGCAAAACTGGGGAATGGGTAATAAAGGGTTTATCTTTTAAAACAAAAATTCTGGTGTTGATTGTCCCTTTAAACTAAGTATCACTCCCTTAGCCACAACCCCCAGTCATTCGACCGAAGGGAAATGGAGAAAAAGGAGTAACACAAGGTGTAGAGGTGCCTGAGGTTACAGTCAAAAGAACAACTTTCTTAAAATAAAGGGTGGGGGCGTGGACTCACCATATCCGGAAAGAAAGAAATTTATCAGGTAAGCATACATTTTGTTTTTCTTTCCTAAGATATGGGGAGTCCACGGCTTGAGTAATTACTGTTGGGAACCAATACCTAAGTTAGAGGACACAGAAAAATAGGGAGGGACAAGACAGGCAGTCCTAAACAGAAGGCACCACCACTTGAAGAACCTTTATCCCAAAAGAAGCCTTAGCCGAGGCAAAAGTATCAAATTTGGAAAAAGTATGTAGAGAAGACCAAGTTGCAGCCTTGCAAATTTGTTCCACAGAAGCTTCATTTTTTAAAGCCCAAGAAAAGGAAACAGCTCTTGTGGAATGAGCCGTAATTCTCTCAGGAGGCTGCTGTCCAGCAGTCTCATAAGCCAAACAAATTATACTTCATAACCAAAAAGAAAGAGTAGCAGTAGCTTTCTGACCTTTACGTTTCCCAGAGAAACAGACAAAGATGGCAAAGGACAGGAAAAAATCCTTAGTCGTCTGTAAGTAGAATTTAAGAGCACGTACAACATCCAAATTGTGTAATAAATGTTCTTTGGAAGAAGGAGGATTAATACAGAGAGGGAACAACAATTCCCTGATTGATATTTCTATTAGAAACAACCATAGGAAGGAAACCTAACTTAGTACGAAGAACCGCCTTATCGGCTTGAAAAATAAGATAAGGGGAATCCCACTGCAGAGCTGAGAGTTCCGAGACTCTTCAAGCAGAAGAGATAGCAACAAGAAACAAAACCTTCTAGGATAACAACTTAATGTCTATGGAATGCAACTGCTCAAACGGAGCCAGCTGTAAAACTTTAAGAACAACGTTAAGGCTCCAAGGAGGAGCAACAGACTTAAAGACAGGCCTGATTTTGACCAAGGCCTGACAAAAAGATTGCACATCTGGCACATTCGCCAAACGTTTATGTAGTAAAACTAATAAAGCAGAAGACTGAAAACCCCTTCTTTAGGCCTTCCTGAAGAAAAGAAAATTCTAGGAATTCTAATTATACTCCAAGAGTAGCCCTTGGATTCACACAAATAAAGATATTTACGCCATTTCTTATGGTAAATTTTTCTAGTAACAGGCTTGCGAGCCCGAATCATGGTCTCAATGACCAACTCAGAAAAAACACACTAAGACAGAATTAAGCATTCAATCTCCAAGCAGACGGCTTCAGAGAAATGAGATTTGAATGAAGGAAGGGACCCTGAATCAGGAGGTCCTTCCTCAGAGGTAGTCTCCAAGGTGGGACAGATGACATCTCTATTAGGTCTGCAAACCAGATCCTACGAAGCCATGCAGGGTCTATTAGAATCACAGATGCCCTCTCCTGTTTGATACAAGCAATGACTCGTAGGAGGAGAGCAAACAGAGGAAACCGGTATGCCAACATGAAAACCCAAAGAACCACCAGAGCATCTATCATAATGGCCTGCGTATCTCTTGACCTTGAAACCGTACCTTGGAAGCTTGGCGTTCTGATGGGATGCCATCAGATCCAACTCCAGCAACCTCCATTTGTGGACTAAACTGAAAAACACCTCCGGATGAAGTTCCCACTCCCCGGGATGAAAAGTCTGTCTGCTCAGAAAATCTGCTTCCCAGTTATCTACTCCTGGAATGTGGATAGCAGATAGACCGCAATTGTGGGTCTCTGCCCACTGAAGAATACGAGTAACCTCATTCATGGCTAAGGAACTCTGAGTTCCCCCCTGGTGATTGATGTAAGCCACAGAGGTTATGTTCTCTGACTGGAACCTGATAAAATGGGCTGAGGACAACTAAGGCCAAGCCAATAGAGCATTGTAAATCGCCCTCAACTCCAAGATGTTGATGGGAAGAGCAGACTCCTAAGTCCAGAGGCCCTGAGCTTTTAACGAGTTCCAGACTGCTCCCCAGCCCAGCAGGCTGGCGTCCGTGGTCACGATCACCCAGGAAGGTCTCCGAAAGCATGTGCCCTGAGACAGATGTTCCTGAGAAATCGACCACGGGAGAGAATCCCTTGATGACTGATCTCACTCTATTCTCTGAGATAGATCTGCATGGTCGTCATTCTATTGTCTGAGCATGCACAACTGGAGAGCTCTCAAATGGAATCGAGCAAAAGGAATGATGTCCATGGAAGCCACCATAAGACCGATTACCTCCATACATTGAGCCACTAAAGGATGAGCAGTAGCTTGAAGAGAGAAGCAAGAGGAAATTATTTAGTTTTTCCTGACCTCTGTCATAAAAATCTTCATCAATAGAGAAGCTATTATAGTCCCTAAGAACACTACTCAAGTAGCAGGAGAAAGGGAGCTTTTTCCAGATTCACATTCCATCCGTGGAAACCAAGAAAAGACAACAATATCTCTGTGTGAGATTTTGCTTGTTGAAAAGATGGGCCAGAACCAATGTGTCATCCAGGTAGGGTGCCACAGCAATTCCACGAGAACGGATCACTGCCAAAAGAGCCCCCAGATCCTTTGAAAAAAATCTGGGAGCCCTGGCTAGACCAAATGGAAGGGCCACGAACTGGAAATGTTTGTCCAGAAAGACAAATCTCAGGAATCTGTGATGGTCCCTGTGAATAGGAACATTAAGATACGCATCCTTTAGGTCTATAGTTGTCATGAACTGACCCTCTTGTACTAAAGGAAGAATGGAGCGTATAGTCTCCAACTTGAGGGATGGAACTTTGAAAAACTTGTTTAGACACTTCAAGTCTAGAATGAGAAGGAAAGTTCCCTCTTTTTTGGGAACCACAAATAGGTTGGAGTAGAACCTGAGACCCAGTTCCTGCACTGGAACTATCACTCTCAGGGAGGAAAGATGTTGTATACATTTCAAGAACGCCTCTTTTTTATCTGGTCTGCAGATAATCTTGAGATAAGGAATCTGCCTCTGGGAGGAAAAGTCTTAAATTCCAATTTGTAACCCTGGGATACTATGTCCACAGTCCAGGGATCTGGGACATCTAATATCCAGGCTTGAGAGAATTGAGAAAGTCTGCCCCCCCCCCCCCCCCACCTGATCCGATCCCGGATCGGGGGCTAACTGTCCATGCAGATTTGGAATCAGCTGCGGGTTTCTTTGTTTCCCCTTGTTACAATACTGATTAGGTTTCCAAAAAGGCTTGGATTGTTACTGCTTGGAAAAAGAAGGGGAAGGCTTTCCTCTGAAGTTACAAAAGAAACGAAAATTGCTCTGACGTCCTTTAGGCCTATTCTTCTTATCTTGAGGTAGAAAAGACCCTTTTCCACCCGTAATATCAGTGATAATTTCTGCCAAACCGGGTCCAAACAAGGTTTTACCCTTGTAAGGAATCGCCAGAAGTTTCACTTTAGAGGAAACGTCCGCAGACCAGGATTTCAACCATAACACCCTGCTGGCAAGGACAGGGAAACTAGAAGTTTTAGCTCCTGGTCTAACAACCTGTAAAATGGCATCTGCAATAAAGGAATTAGCCAACTTGAGATTTAATCCTATCCTGAATTTCATACAAAGAAGTCTCTACTTGAAGAGAATCAGACAAGGCGTCGAACCAATAAGATGCCGCACTAGTCACGATGGCAATACACACCGCAGGTTGCCATTGGAGACCTTGATGAACATAAATCTTTTTCAAATAAGCCTCTAGCTTCTTGTCCATCGGATCCTTAAAAGAGCAGCTATCCTCAATAGGAATAGTGGTTCTCTTAGCCAGAGTGGAAATGGCCCCTTCAACTTTGGGTACAGTATACCAAGGGTCTTTAATGGAGTCCGACAGAAAACATTTTCTTAAAAATGGGAAAAAGACACACCCCTGGTTTCTCCCATTCCTGTGAGATAATCTCTCTAGCACAGTCTGGCACAGGAAAAACCTCCGAAGTGGAAGGTTCATCAAAAAAACTATTATGTTTACTAGATTTCTTAGGAGCGACAACGACAGGGGTATCAGAGTCATCTAAAGTAGCTAAAACCTCTTAACAATACACAAAGGTGTTCAAGCTTAGATCTGAAGGAATTATGCTGTTCGAATCTGAGATTTCACCCTCAAAGTCCCGATGTATCTTCCTCATCAGACTTATGAGAAAAGGCAACTTGGGAAGCAGAACTGAGCACAGGTACCTTACTTTCTGAATTTTTAGATTTACTCTTGCGTTTTCCCTGTAATCTTAGAATGGCAGCTAATGCCGCAAATACCGCTTAAGATACCTGGGCAGCAATTTCTGCTTTTAAATAAACTCCACTATGAGTTAAAGAGGAACCGCAGGGCACTGCATGTGACGCCATTGAGGCTTGGGACATAGCAGGAGAAAGCTGAGGTATTTTAAAAGCATCATCCTGAGATTAGGCTCAAAAATGTTACCTTTATTTTGCAAGGTTTTCTTGACACATGAAGAACAAAATTGCATAGGAGCTGCAATTTGTGCATCTAAAAATAAGCATGAATTCAAGAGAGCAGGCGCTTGCTCCATATCAGACATGTTGTGAAAAAGAAAATAAAACTTGTACAGATAAGTTTTAAAGATTATAATATTCAATTAAAATAAGGTAAGGAAAAAAACACTTTAAATTTTATCCCAAATTAGGATCGATCCCCAGCTAAAATTATGTGAGAAAAGTTAAGAAAAAACATTTAATAGACATCAAATAAACTTCTAAAATACCCTGCAGGCAACCCCACACCTCAATTACTGAGGTGCCTTACCGCTACCAATTAAGACCGGATCACCCAGAAATGGAGAAAAACAACTTTTCCCTCAGAAACGTTATGAAGTAAAGCCGGTCATGTCACCGCAACTGCCGAGCTCAAATTACTGCTGCGACACAGAGAGGCACTAAAAATAGCTTCCTGGTACACTGAGTACCAGAAATAACCGTGTTTTTTTTCAAACTGGACAGTTTAAAATGTTGCATCGTTTTATTTTAAAGCAATGGGGAAATTAATTAGCTGCTATAATAGAAAACGCAGCCTTGCTTTCAGTTTAAACTTGAATTGTTTTATCAAGTAAATGTGTCAGAAAATAAAGCCTAATAAAAAACATTTTACCCTTTCTGTTTAAGAGTGTTTAAATGTTAGTCTCACATGCTACAGTGCCTGCTTCATGCCCCAGTGTAACCCATACAACAGGATTATCTATGTCCCAATAAAAAAGCAGTGTCTTAATTTGTTAAGTGCATGGTCTCCCCAACTGGAAGAAAAAGCACTTACCTGCTCCGCTGTCCGGCATGTAGACAGTTACAAGGTATGAGAACACAGTTCTTCACAGAGACCTTTGAAAACGAAAGAACAGAGTAGCCAACTCTGGCTTTCTAAACTAGGGCAGCAATTGTTAGGAAAACCCAGTAAGTACCTCTTAATCTGCAAGTTCCTAACTGCTTTAAAGCCACCACTACCCGACTGCAAGGAATGACGTGGAATACGGCTATACTCCAAAACTTGCTTGTAGATTAAATCAAAATTTTTCTTCAGACACCTATACTTCACCTCCTCCATGCACCGAAGCCAAAGAGAATGACTGGGGGTTGTGGGTAAGGGAGTGAAACTTGACAGTTTAACTGTGGTGCTCTTTTCCTCCTCCTGTTGGCCAGGAGTGATATTACCAACAGTAATTACTCAAGCCGTGGACTCACCACATCTTAGGAAAGAAAAGAAGTTCAAACATACAAAACATACCATATGCTAATTTTTATATTAGGAAACATTGTTCTCCACAGAATATTGTGCCAGCCGGGTGGCATTGTGAAATGCTACTTATTAATGTTGGTTAAACTATCCAAAAGCATAAATTAGTTGCATAATTCAACATAAAATTGATTTGAATGATAATTTGTGCACCAAATTTTTAATAAAGATATATATTTTTGGACTTCCGGTGGGCGGGCTAACTAAGCATTTTACTTTAAATATTGCAGCTTCTGCTTAGCCCCACACGACAGACTTGCTGGACTTTTAAGGGAGCTATAGTGCCAGCCGACTAACAGTGTGTAGGGCAGACTCCATCAGCCCTTGCCCCTGGAAACTCCTGAGTGCATGGCACGAGATATCATCAGAGCCATCTTGGATTGCATCCTGGCCGCAGCGGAACTTCAGGGAGCTGGCTGGATGAATTATTGCCCGCAATACCGCAACCAGAGGGAACGTCGCGGGACAACAATAAGGCAGCGAGGCGTAAGTTCGGCACCCAAAGCTAGAGTCCCTTGCATAGACCCCCTGGCCAAGAGATTGTGCAGTGCACAATTGTACCAGGGCCCAGACCACAGCCTCTAACAGTGGTAGAAAGTACTCCACCTCCCTAAATACGATGTAGGATCGTACTTATAACCACCGAATCCGACTGGGCACAACAGAAAGATCTCACATCGGTTGAGAATAGAGTGTTCTGGAGGTTAACCCCTATCCCACTTGCTGGTTGCATTGAGGACACCTCCCTGAAGGCCGCGGTCGCCACTTTAAAATATAGTGTCAAATCTATCCTCACAGTTCCCACCTCTCCACATTATTAATACAAGGTGATCGGGATACCGCTTCATTAGTCAAGGGGCCCTTCAATTATACTGGGCCAGTGATCAGCATATCAAACATCTACAGGGATCTAAACGGATTATGTCACCATTCACCATCTTTGCCTAGCAACAGGAGAAAAGTTCTACAACCATACGATTGTCCAAGTGGACAGAGAATCGCTAAGATCAAGGTAGGGCGGAATAAAATTAACTTTGTAATACCACACTTTAAGGCTCAAAGTCTGCAATTATTAATCTCTTAGATACATTAGAAAAAAACCTAGGACTCTCAACATTAGGCCCAAACGATATCTTAGATTTGGAAACTATTCATAAAGCCTCAAATTGAACCAGAATCACCTCTCAACTGTCTGGGTTTCACAAACTTTGACCTAAGAAACAACTATACAGTGTCTCAAGCTTTATTATACACTCTTAATAGGGTCTGGTTCTGCATTGTGACTGCTTTTTGTACACTGGGAGCCAACAACTAAATATTAGCCTGACTATTTCCATGAAAGTTGACAAATATTTCTACACACTTTCTCCCTCCACCAAAGACGCTATGAGCCACAGAGCAAAGACCACTGATAGAAAGCTACAAAAACACATAGCTGGAATCCATGCTGAAAGTCCAGTTCAGGGTGAACGCACAGACCAGCAAGTTATTGATCAAATGTCTTTATTGCAAGAGCTTAAATCTTTTTTCCTTCCAAAAATGGATTCCTTACAAGCTGGGGTAGATACCTTGACGAGCGAGGTGAGGCAATTTTCATCACAACTGAGTTCGGCTGAAACTCGTATCTCTGAAGTCTAAGATAGGCAAACTAACTAAAACGTCACTTAAACAACTTGATCAACAGAATCAGATTCTTCAAGAACGGGTTGACGACGCAACAACCTACGAATAGTAGGGGTGCCGAAGTTGGTCAAGGGTAAGGATCTATTGGAATTTACTGCACTCACATTCCCCAAAATGTTGGGCATACCTACAGACATTCTTCCCATTGATGTGGAGAGAGCCCATCAGGTGGGACCGGAAAGAAATCTTGAGCACGCAAAAATGAGACCCAGACAGGTCATAATTAAATGTTTACATTTCCAGGAGAAGCTGAAAATCTTACGAGCATACAGATCTTGCAAATAAATAAATTTATGAAGGTTCAAAACTTTCCTTTTCAGAGAAAGGATTTTGCTCCTCTTTGTTCCCAGCTGCACGAGCAGGGCCTGCAAGTGGCATTATTATACTCTGCCAAGTTACGCCTGCCTTCACCACATGGCACCACATTTTTCCATTAACCGCAAGCATTGAGAAGCTATCTTGCAACAGAGAATCAACAACCGCCTACTTGAGAGAACAGATCTGGTCATTCTCTACCAAATAAGATGTTTCACAAATGGAGATACTTTCTCTCTATATTATTGCTCAGTTAAGTATCCATGGACCTTGACTAATGAAGAGATAAAGGCCTAAATGGGGTGTTGACCCTTTGTCAAGGCTAAAGAATATGAGTCTTGGGACTCTGATTTATTGTTTTCTTTTTTTTATTACAAATCTTCATTGATGCAAAAAATTATGAAACAGCTATTAATGTCTTAAGTTTTATAGTTCTGTTCAAAGGTTAATAAATAAGAAGAGGCTTCTTATTTTTTTCACCACAGAAGAAACTGGGGTAATAACCTTTGCAGGAGTAAAACAAACATCACACAAAGTATCAATCAATTAGCCAAACTTAATATCCTGATGTTATTGTTATCAGGTTGTTTAGTTTTACTGCTAGTCTTGAATAGGGAACAAATTATACTTATTTGCTACTATGCTTGGAACACCATTCTATACTCAGCGGATACCCTGGTTGGTAGTAGTTAGGCTTGAACATGTATCTATCATCGTACTTAATGTTTTTCAAGTATATAATATATGGAATACAATGATTTCCTGCCAAGTAAGGGATAGAAACTCACATTGGTACCTACCTAGAATACTTGTTAAGCCCTTACTAACAGAGCACATATTGTGTGTATGCTGTGGAGATTTCGACATGTCAGATAACATTGCGACATACCTTGCATATAGTTGCATTACAGTTTAGCCAAACAGGGTTAAAATCAGTTTGTATTAATGTATATGTTGCTAATTATAATATGCATATGCTGAGTGATTTGCAGGCAGCTTTAGCTTGTTGCTCCTCACAGATGAGTGTACACCATCAAATGTACTTAAAAACAGTCACTTGGTGTGGGTGGAGCAATAGCTGCATTTATGGAAAATTTGCACTGCCTATATTTTACTCAGTCCTGACCTTTTTTAACATGTGGTCAATGTTTCAACACTCACCTGATTGTGTCAAGCATACTGTCGTCTTCTCTCCCTCCCTTTCTATCCTCTTCTCCTATTCCCCCTTTCCCCTCTACCTTATGGCTCTGCCTCAAAAACACATAACCTCATTTCTTTAGACAACCATGTCACTTAAAATAATAACATGGAATGCAGGGGGAATCAACTCCCCCATAAAACGAAAAGCAGTTCTCAAACATCTCAGAAGAATGGGAACTGATATAACGTTCCTACAAGAGACCCACCTCACTGATACAGAACATCCTAAATTAAAAAAAGACTGGGTGGGACATATAACATTTCTTTTACATACTAGTGCCAGCCGAGGTTTAGCTATTATTTTCGGAAAAAGATTGGCGGCTCACATTAATCATACCTATAGACAAAGACGGGAGATCCTTAATAGTTCAGGAAAAAAATAACTATTAACTATGTGTTTTGTAATATCTATGCCCTCAATCAGAGATCCATAGTTTTCTGGAAAGATATAATACAAAAACTGACCCCACACATAGGATCAAGACAGATACTTGGAGGAGATATCAATATTGCCCCATCACAAAAGTTAGACAGAATTTGGCTAGAAACCCAATCTATTGGGACCCGAAAATAAACTATAAGGTCAGATATGAAACTAAAATATTTTGAACACCGTATCGGAGGCCTTTCTGTGATCTCTCGATGCAGAGAAGTCCTTCAATCGGGTGGAGTGGACTCATTTAATTAACACTATGCAACAGTTTAACTTCAAGGGCCCTTTACTAGATGCAATTTGTAAAAAAGTGTATAAATCTCCTGTGGCACGTATATTAACTGACTATTTTCTCCTGATTTCGAATTACAGAGAGGCACCAGGCAGGGCTGCCCTCTGTCACCTCTACTATTTAACCTAGCATTGGAACCCTTGGCATTAAAGTTGAGACATATTCCCCGGTATCACAATAGGTGGCATTCCCTTGCATCTGGCCTTGTGCGCAGACGACCTGCTACTATTTGTAGATACACCATCATTACATATACCGCACATATTACAGACAATCTCAGATTTTGGTAGTTTTTCTGGCTACAAGATAAACACCTCCAAATCAGAGATACTATGGTTGAATAAACATCCAGACGCGAGATATAAATTCCCATTCGTGGAAGTGCCAGAAACTCTTACATATCTAGGCATTAGACTGCATAGAGAGCCATATAAAATATAAAAACTAAACATTTCTGAAAAATGTAAAAGCCGTATTTCACAGCTACAAAATTGGGTCAATCTCCCTTTGGGACTATTGGGTCAAATTAATTTAGTCAAAATGACAATAGTATCTAAGATACTCTATCCATTACTCATGCTTCAGTTCCTCATGACTAAAAAAGATCTAACACAATTGTCCCGATCTATAACCTCTTTCATTTGGCGGAGGAAAACTCGTATAGCGGCAGAGAAATTACAACTTCCCTTCCTCAGTGGAGGTCTTGGCCTCCTAAACCTAAAACTTTACAATTGGGCGGCATTGGCTAGACTGGTCACAGACTGGCAGCTTAACACTTCTCACTTTTTGCGATGCAAAGCTTGAAGAAGCAATAGCACCTTTAGCACTAGCCTATTTACCGTATACAAAAACAAAAGATATACCACACCTAATCTCCAATAACGCTTTATATAAAGACCCCTTACGAGCTTGGTGAATGATTAACAAATACTTGGGAATCAGCCATCCTAGCCCTATATTTATACCTCTTGTGGGAAATCCTGAATTCCCAGCGGGAAATGACTGTGAACCGTTTCATATTTGGAAAAATCTTGGAATCAGAGTAATAGGAGACAAAATAGATTCATTACAGCACACGATAAGGTCTTTTCAGTAACTGAAACACACATTTAATATCTCTAATAGACACTTTTATGCATACCTGCAGGTGAGACACTATGTGTCGAATCTTCAATCATCCAATCCAGAATTCTGGAATAAATCAACCTTTGCCATATCTCTCATACCCTGTTTCAAATGGGATGTTTTTCACTGTCAGATATCTATAAGCAATTACTAGTGATGTACCGAAATGGAAATTCTGGACCAAAACCGAACCCGAAAATCCTGGATGCACTTGGCCGAAAACCAAAACCTATAATTTATTTATTCAAAATTATATTCAAATATTTATTAATTAGTTTTTTTAGCATAATTAGACTATTTAATGAATGAATCTGAATTGAAAACCTTCAAGCCAATAAAAAAAAAAGCCAACACGTATTGAAAGTAACAAAAATATCTTAAAACTATAATATGCTACAAAACAATTTTACCAAGAAATAAAAACATTTTGGTGCATCCCTACTTAGAACTAAATAAAGAATAATACAGTATATTTATATTTAATATTGTTCTATGTAACAGATTCATATTTAACAGGGTTTTTTTATTACCAATTATTCAATTAAAGTATGGTCATAGAAAACTCATTATATGCAAAACAGTAAGTCAAGTAATGAACTAAAAACAGCAGCTCTAGGCTAGCATCAAATTTGAAACATGCTACACAATAATTTTACCGAAAATAACAGGCAAAATAACCAAAATAGCCAAAAATGCCATTTTCGGCCAAAACGTTTCTGGGGCCGAAATTTCGGTGCATCCCTAGCAATTACTAAAATAAAAAGAAGCTGCAATACAAACAAATATACTAACAAAACTAAAGGATGTCCCAACATTAGTAACCATACAAGATTTAAAGAATAGCTTAGAAATTACCAAAACGGCGACATTCGCAATTTCACTTAGAGAGGTACAAATTAGTATGCTACACAAATATTACATCACACAGACTATCGAAATGGAAAAAACAACCTTCTAACGTGTTAAATGCAGAGGTGAGTCCCCCTCGTTTCAACATTACTTTTACTCATGCCCATTAATGACGATTTTGGGGACATTATCAATAATGGATAAAATCTACATTCACCATGGATATTGAGTTGGATACAAATAAAATATACCTATTCCAATGGGACGACACATAAAAAAATTACATAGAATACTCACTTTGTATACCATATTAGCGAGACACTGCATTCTTGATAGATGGATCTCTAGGCAACCACCTACTATAGCCCAATTTAAATGTCTCCTGATGAAACAACTCTTCATCGAACAACATGTCAAATTAAACAAAATTCACAGGCTTCAGCAATTCTTAAAAAAATTGGCAACCACTGATAACTACATTCGCACCAGCCCTGCAACAACAAATTCTTAAACCATTTGCCCATCCTGAGGTGATGCTTTTAGCCACCCTGAGTTGAGAATGGCAAGCTCTGACTGAGCCATTTGAGAATCAACCTAACGCAAACATCTCCGAGGAAATGCTATTCCAACTAACTTTAGCCTATAACTCACATGACATCACAGATGTCCCCCCCTCCTTTTTTTCTCTCCCCTTGGTTATATTGTTAAATGCTATTGTTTGATAAATGTTGATTTACATTGTTATTATTAAAAAAGTGGAGGTAAAGTGATCACATAAGACCATACTACACTTGTGACAACTTTATATAAAAAACATGCAGATAACTTGACAGAATTGTTGAACAAAATGCATCAGAATCCAATACTCAATACTGTAAAGGTAAAATTTAAAGATACATTGCAATATTATTGTCTGTATGACAAGTTTATTTTCTGTATACTTGACAGTCTGCGTACCGAGATCCTATGATTCTGTACCTGTCAAGTGCCTTGTGATTGCTTTGTCTTTACCAATAAAAAAAAAAAGAATTTAAAAAAAAAAGATAGATTATATATTATTTTTTTTAGCTATTATTTTTTAGAGGTCATTTTAGCTTACAGGGGGCAAGAAACCTAAACATTTTCTTTCATGATTCAGATAGAGCATATCACTTTAAACAAATTTGCTTCTATTACCTAATTTGCTTCATCCTCTTGGTATCTTTGGTTAAAAAGCATACTAGGTAAGCTCAGGAACTGGGAAGCAAGCTGCTGATTGGTGACTTCACCTGTATGCCTCTTGCCATCGGCTTACCCATGTGTTACCTATACTAGTTCCCATTAGTGCATTGTAGCTCCTTCAAGAAAGAATACCAAGAGAACAGGGTGTATAAAAAGTTTTTTATTTTTTAAAAAAAACAAAATTTATGCTTACCTGATAAATTTCTTTCTTTTGCGATGTACCGAGTCCACTGATTCATCCTAACTTGTGGGATATTGTCCTTACTGACAGGAATTAGCAAAGAGAGCACCACAGAAGAGCTGTCTATATAGCTCCCCCCTTAACTCCACCCCCCAGTCATTCGACCGAAGGCCAATGAAGAAAAGGAGAAACTAGAAGGTGCAGAGGTGACTGAAGTTTACATAAAAAAATACTATCTGTCTTGAATAGACAGGGTGGGACGTGGACTCGGTACATCGCAAAAATAAATTTATCAGGTAAGCATTAATTTTGTTTTCTTGATGGTTCCTTAACTGAGGCAAAAGAATTTGTATTGCATCTTAACAGTAACAATATGGGCATTGGTTTTACTTCCAACATTCAGCAATCTACAATAGAATTTTTGGATCTAAGTCTCACTTGGGATATTGATGGTAATATTTGTACTGCAACCTACTTTAAACAAGTTGATTGCAATAATTTCTTACACTTTGGGAGCAATCATTTACTAAATTGGAAGAAAAATATCCCTTTCAGTCAGTTTTGTAGAATAAGACGTAATTGCTCCTCTATAGACAAGTATGACGAACAATCACAAACACTTAAGTCAAGATTTTTAGAGAAAGGCTACCCATTACAACTGGTAACTAACAGCTATAAAAGGGCCAGGGAACTCAATCGTACAAATTTACTTATGTCAATAAATAACAACGAGGAGAAAAAACAAGAGAACTCATACAAGGAGATCCCTCTATTTGTGACCCAATATAACTCTAACTATAAAGCTATAAGAAAAACCCTAGAAAAACATTGGCCACTTCTTATGAGAGACCCCATTTTGAAAAAAACATTACCTGGACGGCCTAAAGTGGTATATCGAAGGGCATCTACCTTAAAACAAAAATTAGCCCCCAGTAAAGTGGTCATGTTATCGAAAGGTACAACACAGAAAAACACCTTAAAGAAACCCGTAATGATGACCACTAGACATCAACTGAAAGGCAGTTTTAGGTGTGGCAAGACCCGCTGTTTTATGTGTGATTATATCACCCATAAAGCTTCCAAGGTGAAATCTCACACAACGGGAGAACAACATCAGATAACCTCGAGAATAACTTGTGATTCATCATATGTGATATATGTTCTCACCTGCGAATGTGGGGTCCAATATATTGGGAGAACCTGTAGAAAAATAAGAACCAGGTGGAGTGAACACCTTAGAAATATTAAAAACAAATCTATGAAACATAGTGTACCTAGGCATGTTTGCCAGGAACACACTGCAGGGAGATGCAGATTTAGTATTACTCCATTAGAAAGTATCCCACCTAGCCGTACTTATAACAGGTTCTCAAGACTCAGACAAAGAGAGACCTATTGGATCTATAAGTTCAAAACATTGTTTCCATTAGGTCTCAATGAAGTAATAGATACCGCTAGCTTTGTATGATTATATGCACATTATTGTGAACCGGAGTTTAATCCTATGTGGACATCTGCCTACTTCTCCATACACATTTAATTTCACATATTATATTAGTTTATGTAGCTAGATTATTACAGTTATTAGCATGTAGGTCACCATTATGATTTATTACATTATACACAGAACTCAATACACTTCTTGTATTTAGATATTAGTATATAGATCACCTCTGATGAAGTTTAACTATTATGTATCAATAGGAGATATTAATATCACTATAATGGTGGTTGATTGTTAGGTATCACTTCATTATTATTATTTTTAGGATTTATCACATTATACACACATCTCTATACACTTATTGTTAGGTATCACTGCACTATCATTTTTATGATTAATAACATTATACATTTATCTCAACACACTTTTTTTTTTTATTTTTAGATATTGTTTTATAGATCACTTTTGATTAATTTAATTATGATGTATTAATAAGAGATATCAATATCACTGTAAAGGTTGATGATTGTTAGATTTCACTTTATTATTAGTTATATTTTTATTATGAGGACCAGTTAGGTCTGATATGATCATGGAGCCTCTCATGGTGTTTAAGGTTAGATATAATATTTGTTCATTTATATCACTCGGTTTTATACCTCATGTTAACTATTGGTAGGGATGAATGACCCGTTCAGTTTTACTCGAATTATTGGCACTGATAGGATTAGCAGTAGTTGGATTTGAAGTGAGTGGTAAGATGTTGTACATACTAATGATCTTAGGATCACAATGTGTTGATCATTCTGGTAAAAGTATTGACCAGCTCATCTCTATATCTAGTAGTGGCCCCCACATTTATTGGTGATACTGTTAGGGTGACTAGTGTTGAACAGAAAGAGTTAATAAGACATATTATGAAGTAAGGGTCACAAATAGGCAAGCACTTTTCCGCATATAGTACCTTAGCTATAATGATAATAAATGGTGCTTTCGAAACAGACAGTCAGCTTTTTTTTGACTTAAACAGGCTAACACTAATACTTATTATTATAAATACTGGTGAGCCGAGAATAGATATATCTCGGTTATTTAATATTCCCTTCATTATCTTGGTGTTTATGTACTATGGTATTAGACAGAGGTACACTTAGGAATGTATATAGTGGGGATTTTAGGGGCTGGTCGCATACTATCGATATATGCCGTATGATCTAGTGTCACCAATTGGATACTTACTGGTACCAGAGTTTAACCTATAGGAGCAGCTATTTGGGATTACAAATATGTAGCCATAGAAACGAATGCATTTATTTATGTGAGTGCCCACAGAATTTATGTTGACAGCCCCGTGACGTAGTAAGGGGGCGGGTACCTCAGTTGACAGACCTGAGACTCGAGAAGTAACTCTAAGATTGATCGGTACTCTTCACTAACGCCGACAATAATTGTAGTGGGCGGCTGGCACCGGGGGTACAATTTACCATATTTGTGAGCCTACGATCTGCTGACACACTCGAGTAGGGGCATGCAGCGGTCAGCACTCGGGATTGGTCTGGAGGCTGGCGTTTGTCAACCTATCACTGGCGTTTACGTCAGACGCCAAAAAATCACAGAGAATTGTTTACCTTTTAGGATCTTGGTCTCGGTATCCCGATTAACAATAAATTTTGTGAATAAGGCGATTTGTTAGGAGAACTCACAGAGAAATATTGAGGTCTTAATAGAGCAATATGGTATTCAGTATAATTATGTACCAGTCACGCATCACATCACACATAAGCAGACAGGTATGAACATTTATATAGATTTGTTTATTCTATGAGGTTGACAACAGATCAAATAGGCAATTTGGAGCTGGCCACATATACTATGTGGTGAGCACATACGCATTACGAATATTATCACTAAACCCTTAGCTAAGATATTATGATCTTTGATGGGCTAGTTAGATCATAATAATATATACATACATATATATATGAAAATAAGCAGCTGGCAATTTTTTTCCTTTCCCCCCCATTGTATATAACACTTGCACCAGTCCATCAAGCACATTAAGGCAGGGGATGAGAAGTATGCAGGTGTACCAACTAATGGGTAATTAAACAAAGGGCTTCTGTGATTGGTCTGGTTTAATTTGAAGGGTGGGACAGTACAGGTAGCTCAGGTATTTATAAGATGTGTGTAGAGTTAGAATTCATGCCTGAGGAAACGGTTGATTCCGAGAAACGCGTTGCATGTCACTTATATACTGCACATGAGTGATATATGTATTTTTAATTGTTTTTATTCTTTATTAAACCTTTTTTAAATCATATATCCTCATCCCAAATTGATTATTTCTGAGCTACCTGTTTTATCCGGAGGACTGCGGAGGCTCCTGCTTTACTCCTTATACAGCCAGCTGGTTTGCTGAGAAAACCAGCCTGCTTCCACTGGCACAATTGAGTGCCGCTACAGAATGTGAGTACCCTGTACAGATTGTGAATTTATCAGTGTACTCCTACAGATTCACACAGTGGTGTGCCTTTGTTTGCACCTAGCTCCTGTCTCCATATCGTGGGATCCAGATTCTGAGTCTCTCACTTTGGTTATCCTGGATTGCCTGTTCAGCCAGCTGGTTTGCTGTGAATACCAGCCTGCTCCTATTGGCACATTGGAGTGCCTTTTCATATTGTGAGTACCCTGCACATGTTTTCTATCTGATGTTGGCTGTTTCAGATTCACACATACGGCGCCTCTTTCCTTGTGTTTGATTCTAGATATATTAACCTTTGGAGGGTGAAGATCGAGTGCTGCCTCTGGTTTGGAGAAGACGGATATTTCTACCTTATTTGAGCACCTAGGACTTTGATCTTGTCTTTCATCCAGGACCTAGGACTCTGGTATCTAGTAGTGTGCATACACACACCAATACCATATTTTGTCATATTTGTTATCTGTGTTGATGGTTTGAAACATATATTTCTTGGTAGCGCCCCCTATTGGGTTTTTCCCTTTGTTTTGTTTTCTTTTGCATGATGTACCGAGTCCACGGATTCATCCTAACTTGTGGGATACCAATACCAAAGCTTTAGGACACGGATGAAGGGAGGGGCAAGACAGAAACCTAAACGGAAGGCACCACTGCTTACAAAACCTCTCTCCCAAAAAAAGCCTCTGAAGAAGCAAAAGTATCAAATTTATAAAATTTTGAAAAGGTATGAAGCGACGACCAAGTCGCAGCCTTACAAATCTGTTCAACAGAAGCATCATTTTTAAAAGCCCATGTGGAAGCTACCGCTCTAGTAGAATGAGCTGTAATCCTTTCAGGAGGCTGCTGTCCAGCAGTCTCATAAGCCAAACGGATGATGATTTTCAGCCAAAAGGAAAGAGAAGTCGCCGTAGCCTTTTGACCCCTACACTTTCCAGAATAGACAACAAAGAAGATGTTTGACGAAAATCCTTGGTTGCCTGCAAATAAAATTTCAAAGCACAAACCACGTCCAAGTTGTGCAACAGATGTTCCTTCTTACAAGAAGGATTAGGACACAGAGAAGGAACAACAATTTCTTGATTGATATTCCTGTTAGTAACAACCTTAGGTAGGAACCCAGGCTTGGCACACAAAACCACCTTATCAGCATGGAACACAAGATAAGGAGAGTCACATTGTAATGCAGATAGTTCAGAAACTCCTCGAGCTGAAGAGATAGCAACTAGGAACAAAACTTTCCAAGATAAAAGCTTAATATCTATGGAATGCATGGGTTCAAACGGAACCCCCTGAACAACTCTAAGAACTAAATTTAGACTCCATGGCGGAGCAATAGGTTTAAACACAGGCTTAATTCTAACTAAAGCCTGACAAAAAGCCAGAACGTCTGGAACATCTGCCAGACGCCTGTGCAACAAAATAGACAGAGCAGATATCTGTCCCTTTAGGGAACTAGCTGATAATCCTTTCTCCAATACCTCTTGGAGAAAAGACAAAATCCTAGGAATCCTGATTTTACTCCATGAGAAGCCTTTGGATTCGCACCAAAAAAGATATTTACGCCATATCTTATGATAAATTTTCCTGGTAACAGGCTTTCGAGCCTGAATCAAGGTATTTATGACTGACCCAGAGAAACCCCGCTTTGATAGAATCAAGCGTTCAATCTCCAAGCAGTCAGTTGCAGAGAAATTAGATTTGGATGCTTGAATGAACCTTGAATCAGAAGGTCCTGTCTCAATGGCAGAGACCATGGTGGAAGGGATGACATGTCCACCAGGGTCTGCAAACCAAGTCCTGCGTGGCCACGCAGGCGCTATCAAAATCACTGATGCTCTCTCCTGTTTGATTCTGGCAATCAGACGTGGAAGGAGAGGGAAAGGTGGAAACACATAAGCCAGGTTGAACGACCAGGGTACTGCTAGAGCATCTATCAGTACAGCCTGAGGATCTCTTGACCTGGAGCCGTAACGAGGAAGTTGGGCGTTCTGACGAGACGCCATCAGATCCAATTCTGGTGTGCCCCATAGCCGAACCAGCTGAGCAAACACCTCCGGATGGAGTTCCCACTCCCCCGGATGAAAAGTCTGACGACTTAGAAAATCTGCCTCACAGTTCTCTACACCTGGGATATAGATTGCTGACAGATGGCAAGAGTGAGCCTCTGCCCATTGGATTATCCTTGAGACCTCTATCATCGCTAAGGAACTCTTTGTTCCGCCCTGATGATTGATATAAGCCAGAGTCGTGATGTTGCCCGACTGAAACCTGATGAATCTGGCCGAAGCCAGCTGAGGCCATGCCTGGAGAGCATTTTATATCGCACTTAATTCCAGAATATTTATCGGTAGGAGAGCCTCCTCCCGAGTCCACAAACCCTGAGCTTTCAGGGAATTCCAGACTGCACCCCAGCCCAAGAGTCTCTGGTCTCTTGATCCAGATATATCTGAGGAGATAAATCCACATAATCCCCATTCCACTGATTGAGCATGCATAGTTGCAGTGGTCTGAGATGCAAGTGAGCAAACGGTACCATGTCCATTGCCGCTACCATTAGTCCGATTACCTCCACCTACACTGAGCCACTGACGGCCAAGGAATGGAATGAAGAGCTCGGCAGGTGGACAAAATCATTGATTTCCTGACCTCCGTCAGAAATATTTTCATGTCCACCGAGTCTATCAGAGTCCCTAGAAATGAAACTCTTGTGAGGGGGGAAAGAGAACTTTTTTTTACGCTCACCTTCCACTCGTGAGACCTTAGAAAGGCAACACTAAGTCCGTGTGAGACTTGGCTAGTTGGAAGGACGACGCTTGAATTAGAATGTCGTCTAGATAAGGCGCCACTGCTATGCCCCGTGGCCGTAGAACCGCCAGAAGGGACCCTAGCACCTTCCTGAAGATTCGCGGCGCCGTGGCCAACCCGAAAGGAAGAGCCACAAACTGATAATGCTTGTCCAGAAAGGCGAACCTGAGGAACTGGTGATGATCTTTGTGGATAGGAATGTGCAGATACGCATCCTTTAAATCCACGGTGGTCATATATTGACCCTCCTGGATCAATGGTAAGATAGTCCGAATGGTCTCCATCTTGAAAGATGGAACTCTTAGGTATTGGTTTAGGATCTTGAGTTCCAGAATTGGTCTGAAGGTTTCCTCCTTTTTGGGAACTATAAACAGATTGGAGTAGAACCCCTGCCCCGCTTTTGGAACTGGGCAGATCACTCCTATGGTAAAAAGGTCTTCTACAAAGCGTAAGAACGCCTCTCTTTTTGTCGGGTTTACAGACAATTGAGAAAGATGGAACCTCCCTTTGGAGGGGAATCCTTGAAATCTAGAAGGTATCCCTGGGTTACAATTTCTACTGCCCAGGAATCTTGAACGTCTCTTGCCCAGGCCTGAGCAAAGAGAGAGAGTCTGCCCCCTACTAGATCCGGTCCCGGATCAGGGCCTACCCCTTCATGCTGACTTAGTGGCAGCAGCAGGCTTTTTGGCCTGTTTACCCTTGTTCCAAGCCTGATTAGGTCTCCAGGTTGGCTTGGATTGAGCAAAGTTCCCCTCTTGCTTTGCAGCAGGGGAAGAGGTAGAGGGACCACTCTTGAAGTTTCGAAAGGAACGAAAATTATTTTGTTTGGTCCTTGTCTTATTTGACTTATCCTGAGGGAGGGTATGACCCTTCCCTCCAGTAATGTCTGAAATGATCTCTTTTAATGCAGGCCCGAATAGGGTCTTAACTTTGAAAGGGATGGACAAAAGCTTAGATTTAGATGCCACATCAGCTGACCAGGACTTAAGCCATAATGCTCTACGCGCTAAAATGGCAAAACCTGAATTCTTAGCCGCTAATTTAGCAAGATGAAAAGCGGCGTCTGTAATAAAAGAATTAGCCAACTTAAGAGCCTTAATTCTGTCCAAAATATCATCTAGTGGGGTCTCCATCTGAAGAGCCTCTTCTAGAGCCTTAAACCAAAAGGCAGCTGCAGTGGTTACAGGAACAATGCATGCTATAGGTTGAAGAAGAAAACCTTGATGAACAAAAATTTTCTTTAGGAGACCCTCTAATTTTTTTATCCATAGGATCAATGAAAGCACAACTGTCTTCAATAGGTATAGCTGTACGCTTAGCCAGGGTAGAAATAGCTCCCTCCACCTTAGGGATCATCTGCCATGAGTCCTTAATGTTTCCCATTTCTGACACCATATTCTTAAAAAACATGAGGGGGAAAGAACTGAATACCTGGTTTATCCCACTCCTTAGTAACAATGTCCGAAATCCTCTTAGAGACCGGAAACACATCAGTGTAAACAGGAACCTCTAAATATTTGTCCATTTTACACAATTTCTCTGGAACTACAATAGGGTCACAATCATCCAGAGTAGCTAAAACCTCCCTGAGCAATAAGCAGAGGAGCTCTAGCTTAAATTTAAATGCCGTCATATCTGAATCTGTCTGAGAGAACATCTTTCCTGAATCAGAAATCTCTCCCTCAGACAGCAAATCCCTCATCCCTACTTCAGAACATTGTGAGGGAATATCGGATACGGCTACTAAAGCGTCAGAAGGCTCAGCATTTGTTCTTAACCCAGAGCTACTGCGCTTCCCTTGCAACCCAGGCAGCTTAGATAAAACCTCTGTGAGGGTAGTATTCATAACTGAGGCCATATCTTGCAAGGTGAAAGAATTAAACGCACTAGAAGTACTTGGCGTCGCTTGTGCGGGCGTTACTGGTTGTGACACTTGGGGAGAACTAGATGGCAAAACCTGTTTTCCTTCTGTCTGAGAATCATCTAATGCCAAACTTTTATAAGTCAAAATATGCTGTTTGCAATTTATAGACATATCAGTACAAGTGGGACACATTCTAAGAGGGGGTTCCACAATAGCTTCTAAACAAATTGAGCAATGAGTTTCCTCAGTGTCAGACATGTTTAACAGACTAGTAATAAAGCAAGCAAGCTTGGAAAACACTTTATTTAATGAAAAAAACACAATCTGCAAAAACGGTACTGTGCCTTTAAGAGAAAAAAAGGCATACACAAACTGCAAAACAGGTTAAAATTGCTTCAATATTTCTGAAATTTTAACAGTGTACCCACTAAGCTTCAGAAGGATTGCACCACAAGTTAATAAGCAATAAACCCCCAAATGAAAAAACCGGATTGAAATGTCTAAAACCGGTTAAAAACCCTTAAAGCACCTTACCACAGCTCTGCTGTGGCCCTACCTGCCCTTATGAATCGATAATATGGGGTTTAAAACTTCAATTAGTCCCTCAGAAGACTATCAGGACCTCAGGAGAAGTTGCTTGCTGCTTGTAAATGTAGGCCCCGCCCACCTCACTCGATGTTGCTGGGGCCTACACAAAACTAACAAAGCCTGCCTGAAAGACATGTGGGTTATAAACAACCCCAAAGAACCCACAAGCAAATGTCCCATAAAACAGAAAACGTTACTCCCAGACACAAAAAGTTTGTCCCAAATTCACATAAACTAAGTGCCCACAAAAAATTAACCCTTTATGCAAGCTAGTAAAAACCTCTGATAACACTAGGATTACTGCTTACCCTACCCCTAATGGGGACACTGTCAGCCTTTCTGAGTTAACACAGTCTCTGCAGAAAATATGACTGAACATACCTCATTGCTGTATAGCAAGAAACCGTTCCTCACACTGAAGTTTTCCTGTACTCCTCAGCTTCTGTGGGAACAGCAGTGGACCTTAGTTACAAATGCTAAGATCATCATGCTCCAGGCAGAAATCTTCTCTTTACTCTTCCTGCTTAGAGCCAGCAAAGAGAATGACTATGGGTGGAGTTAAGGGGGGAGCTATATAGACAGCTCTGCTGTGGTGCTCTCTTTGCTACTTCCTGTCAGGAAGGACAATATCCCACAAGTTAAGATGAATCCGTGGACTCGGTACATCATGCAAAAGAAATAGATTGTTTTATTTAAATCAAATTATTTTGACTTAAATCAAAATTTATGCTTACCTGATAAATTTCTCTCTCTTGTGGTGTATCCAGTCCACGGGTTCATCCATTATTGTCGGATACCAATACCAAAGCTTTAGGACACGGATGAAGGGAGGGACAAGGCAGGAACTTAAACGGAAGGCACCACTGCCTGCAAGACCTTTCTCCCAAAAATAGCTTCCGAGGAAGCAAAAGTATCAAATTTGTAGAATTTAGAAAAAGTATGAAGCGAAGACCAAGTCGCCGCCTTACAAATCTGTTCAACAGAGGCCTCATTTTTAAAAGCCCATGTGGAAGCTACCGCTCTAGTGGAATGAGCTGTAATTCTTTCAGGAGGCTGCTGGCCAGCAGTCTCATAAGCTAAACGGATTATGCTTCTCAGCCAAAAAGAAAGATGCCGAAGCCTTTTGGCCTCTCCTCTGTCCAGAGTAGACGACAAACAATGCAGATGTTTGACGAAAATCCCTAGTAGATTGTAAATAAAACTTTAAAGCACGAACCATGTCAAGATTGTGTAATAGACGTTCCTTCTTTGAAGGATTAGGACACAGTGACGGAACAACAATCTCCTGATTAATATTCTTATTAGATACCACCTTAGGAAGAAACCCAGGTTTGGTACGCAAAACTACCTTATCTGCATGGAAGATCAGATAAGGGGAATCACACTGTAAGGCAGATAACTCTGAAACCCTTCGAGCCGAAGAGATAGCTACCAAAAACAGAACTTTCCAAGATAAAAGCTTGATATCTATGGAATGCAGAGGTTCAAACGGAACCCCTTGAAGAACTTTAAGAACTAAATTTAAACTCCACGGCGGAGCAACAGGTTTAAACACAGGCTTGATTCTAACTAAAGCCTGACAAAACGCCTGACGCTTGTGCAGAAGAATAGACAGAGCAGAAATCTGTCCCTTTAAGGAACTTGCTGACAATCCCTTCTCCAATCCTTCTTGGAGAAAGGATAATAACCTAGGAATCCTGACTTTACTCCATGAGTAACCCTTGGATTCACACTAATGAAGATATTTACACCATATCTTATGATAGATTTTCCTGGTGACAGGTTTTCGAGCCTGAATTAAGGTATCAATGACCGACTCTCTCCTGCTTGATCTTGGCAATCAGACGAGGGAGGAGAGGAAATGGTGGGAACACATAAGCCAGGCTGAAGGACCAGGGCACTGCTAAAGCATCTATCAGCGCTGCCTGGAGATCCCTTGACCTGGACCCGTAACAAGGAAGCTTGGCGTTCTGAACAGACGCCATCAGATCCAGCTCTGGTTTGCCCCATAGTTGAATCAGCTGGGCAAATACCTCCGGATGGAGCTCCCACTCCACGGATGAAAAGTCTGCCGACTTAGAAAATCCGCCTCCCAGTTCTCTACTCCTGGGATATGGATAGCTGAGAGATGGCAAGAGTGAACCTCTGCCCATAGAATTATCTTTGAAACTTCCAACATTGCCAGGGGGCTTCTTGTTCCCCCCTGATGGTTGATATAGGCTACAGTCGTGATATTGTCCGACTGAAATCTGATGAACCTGACCGCATCTAGTTGAGGCCAAGCCTGATATCGCTTTCAGTTCCAGAATGTTTATTGGAAGGAGGGCTTCCTCCTGAGTCCACGAACTCTGAGCCTTCAGGGAGTTCCAGACTGCTCCCCAGCCCAGAAGGCTGGCATCTGTCGTCACTATAGTCCACTCTGGCCTGCGGAAACTCATTCCCTTGGACAGATGGACCCGAGATAACCACCAGAGAAGAGAATCCCTGGTCTCTTGATCCAGATTTAGCAGAGGGGACAAATCTGTGTAGTCCCCATTCCACTGATTGAGCATGCAAAGTTGCAGTGGTCTGAGATGTAGGCGGGCAAACGGAACTATGTCCATTGCCGCTACCATTAGGCCGATTACTTCCATACACTGAGCCACTGACGGACGAGAAGTGGAATGAAGAGCACGGCAGGAAGTTAGAAGCTTTGATAACCTGACCTCTGTCAGAATTTTTTTTATTTCTACTGAATCTATCAGTGTTCCTAGGAAGGAAATTCTTCTGAGAGGGGAGAGAGAACTCTTTTCTTTGTTCACCTTCCACCCGTGAGACCTCAGAAAGGCCAGAACAATGTCCGTATGGGACTTGGCGATTTGAAAAGTCGACGCCTGTATCAGAATGTCGTCTAGGTAAGGAGCCACCGCTATGCCCCGTGGCCTTAGAACCGCCAGTTGGGACCCTAGAACCTTTGTAAAGATTCTTGGTGCCGTGGCTAACCCGAAGGGAAGAGCCACAAACTGGTAATGCCTGT
>NC_069501.1:893366138-893368638 GCF_027579735.1 Bombina bombina | reverse complement strand
TGCATACCAAGTCCTGCGTGGCCACGCAGGAGCTATCAAAATCACAGACGCCCTCTCCTGATTGATCCTGGCTACCAGCCTGGGGATGAGAGGAAACGGCGGGAACACATAAGCTAGTTTGAAGGTCCAAGGTGCTACTAGTGCATCCACTAGAGCCGCCTTGGGATCCCTGGATCTGTACCCGTAGTAAGGAACTCTGAAGTTCTGACGAGAGGCCATCAGATCCATGTCTGGAATGCCCCACGGTTGAGTGACTTGGGCAAAGATTTCCGGATGGAGTTCCCACTCCCCCGGATGCAATGTCTGACGACTCAGAAAATCCGCTTCCCAATTTTCCACTCCTGGGATGTGGATAGCAGACAGGTGGCAGGAGTGAGACTCCGCCCATAGAATGATTTTGGTCACTTCTTCCATCGCTAGGGAACTCCTTGTTCCCCCCTGATGGTTGATGTATGAACTTGGCCGTCGCTAGCTGAGGCCAAGCTTTGAGAGCATTGAATATCGCTCTCAGTTCCAGAATATTTATCGGTAGAAGAGATTCTACCCGAGACCAAAGACCCTGAGCTTTCAGGGATCCCCAGACCGCGCCCCAGCCCATCAGACTGGCGTCGGTCGTGACAATGACCCACTCTGGTCTGCGGAAGGTCATCCCTTGTGACAGGTTGTCCAGGGACAGCCACCAACGGAATGAGTCTCTGGTCCTCTGATTTACTTGTATCTTCGGAGACAAGTCTGAATAGTCCCCATTCCACTGACTGAGCATGAACAGTTGTAATGGTCTTAGATGAATGCGCACAAAAGGAACTATGTCCATTGCCGCTACCATCAAACCTATCACTTCCATGCACTGCGCTATGGAAGGAAGAGGAACGGAATGAAGTATCCGACAAGAGTCTAGAAGTTTTGTTTTTCTGGCTTCTGTCAGAAAAATCCTCATTTCTAAGGAGTCTATTATAGTTCCCAAGAAGGGAACCCTCGTTGACGGAGATAGAGAACTCTTTTCCACGTTCACTTTCCATCCGTGAGATCTGAGAAAAGCCAGGACAATGTCCGTGTGAGCCTTTACTTGAGGAAGGGACGACGCTCGAATCAGAATGTCGTCCAAGTAAGGTACTACAGCAATGCCCCTTGGTCTTAGCACCGCCAGAAGGGACCCTAGTACCTATGAGAAAATCCTAGGAGCAGTGGCTAATCCGAAAGAAAACGCCACGAACTGGAAATGCTTGTCCAGGAATGCAAACCTTAGGAACCGATGATGTTCCTTGTGGATAGGAATATGTAGATACGCATCCTTGAAATCCACCTTGGTCATGAATTGACCTTCCTGGATGGAAGGAAGAAGTGTTCGAATGGTTTCCATCTTGAACGATGGAACCTTGAGAAACTTGTTCAAGATCTTGAGATCTAAGATTGGTCTGAACGTTCCCTCTTTTTTGGGAACTATGAACAGATTGGAGTAGAACCCCATCCCTTGTTCTCCTAATGGAACAGGATGAATCACTCCCATTTTTAGCAGGTCTTCTACCCAATGTAAGAATGCCTGTCTTCTTATGTGGTCTGAAGACAACTGAGACCTGTGGAACCTCCCCCTTGGAGGAAGCCCCTTGAACTCCAGAGAATAACCTTGGGAGACTATTTCTAGCGCCCAAGGATCCAGAACATCTCTTGCCCCAGCCTGAGCGAAGAGAGAGAGTCTGCCCCCCACCAGATCCGGTCCCGGATCGGGGGCCCGCATTTCATGCTGTCTTGGTAGCAGTGGCAGGGTTTCCTGGCCTGCTTTCCTTTGTTCCAGCCTTGCATAGGTCTCCAGGCTGGATTGGCTTGAGAAGTATTACCTTCCTGCTTAGAGGACGTAGCCCTTGGGGCTGATCCGTTTCTGCGAAAGGGACGAAACTTAGGTTTATTTTTGGTCTTGAAAAGACCTATCCTGAGGAAGGGCGTGGCCCTTGCCCCCAGTGATATCAGAGATAATCTCTTTCAAGTCAGGGCCAAAGAGTGTTTTCCCCTTGAAAGGAATGTCAAGCAATTTGTTCTTGGAAGACGCATCCGCTGCCCAAGATTTTAACCAAAGCGCTCTGCGCCACAATAGCAAACCCAGAATTTTTTCGCCGCTAACCTAGCCAATTGCAAGGTGGCGTCTAGGGTGAAAGAATTAGCCAATTTAAGAGCACGAATTCTGTCCATAATCTCCTCATAAGAAGAAGAATTACTAATAATCGCCTTTCCTAGCTCATCAAACTAGAAACACGCGGCTGCAGTGACAGGGACAATGCATGCAATTGGTTGTAGAAGGGAACCTTGCTGAACAAACATCTTTAGCAGACCTTCTAATTTTTTATCCATAGGATCTTGGAAAGCACAACTATCTTCTATGGGTATAGTGGCGCGCTTGTGTAGAGTAGAAACCGCCCCCTCGACCTTGGGGACTGTCTGCCATCAGTCCTTTCTGGGGTCGACTATAGGAAAACAATTTTATAAATATGGGGGGAGGTACTAAAGG
>NC_069501.1:893308638-893361138 GCF_027579735.1 Bombina bombina | reverse complement strand
AATATATATATTTTATTAGCAAAAATGTTTCTAGTAAATGTTACTGTTTTTCAGCGGCCTATGCACATATGCTGTGTGGTCCAGTATAGAAGATTTCAAGCTTAAAGAGCTGCTGGTGTTGGTGGTCTGTACTGTGCCTATGAAGAATTAATTTGTGTCATATAAGCAAGCCACTGCTGACTGAGAAGGTGTAAATGTAAAAATGTAACTGAAATACATCTATGCACTTTTCAGTTTTGACCTTTATACACATTTAATAAAGGGGTACTTTTTTTTTGCCCAGCTAACTGAAGACAAACCTGACAGATATGTTTAAGTATTGTTGGAGAGGTATTAAGTAGATGGGTGGCACTACTCATCTTAAGGGGACACTGAACCCAATTTTTTTCTATCATGATTCAGATAGAGCATGCAATTTTAAGCAACTTTCTAATTTACTCCTATTATCAAATTCTTTTCATTTTCTTGGTATCTTTATTTGAAATGCAAGAATGTAAGTTTAGATGCCGGCCCATTTTTGGTGAACACACTGTTGTTCTTGCCGATTGGTGGGTAAATTCACCTACCAATAAACAAGTGCTTTCCATGGTTCTGAACCAAAAAAATTAGCTTGGATGCCTTTTTCAAATAAAGAAAGCAAGAGAACGAAGAAAAATTGATAATAGGAGTAAATTAAAAAGTTGTTTAAAATTGCATGCTCTATCTGAATCACGAAAGAAAAAATTTGGGTTCAGTGTCCCTTTAAGCAAAAAAAAATCTAACTAAAGCTGAAGTTTAAAGAGCATGGGGTAGTTGTCTCTAAAGTCGATAAAACAAACATTCTTAAAAGGAATGTTTACCCAAAACTGTTCTCCCCTTTAATTTGTTCCAAATAATCCACTTTACCTGCTGGAGTGTTTTAAATTGTTAAGTAGTTCATTTACCCTTATTTCGGCAATTGAAGGTGTTAGAAATTAGCATATGAGACTACCTAGGAATAGCTTTCAACAAAGAATACCAAGAGAACAAAGAAAATGTGATAATAAAAGTAAACTGGAAAGTTGTTTAAAATTGCATGCCCTATATGAACCATTAAAGTTTAATTTTGACTAGACTGTCCCTTTAAGACTAGGCTATTGAGAGGCTGTGTAAACACAGCCAGCAGAAGAAATACTCCCAGTGGGGTGTAGAAGAGATGACTAATAAAATGGTAATTTTCCATTGCTCTAAGTATTGAGCTTTGGTTTACAGACAAATATAAGATAAGAAAGCAAGTGTGTATACACAAAGCGATAAAATGAGATGTTATTTTAGTTGCAAGTTCCACCCATTTTAATTGGCTAATTCTTATACACCAATAAATATGAAAATGCAATTTCTCCTACATTTTATACTCTGCAGCTGGTAAAACAAGTAATTGGAAATACATTACAGAAAAAACTTTTACAGTATACTGTCCCTTTAACCATTACAACTGGCACAAAGGTACCTGTTAAGAATTTGGTAGTATCAAAACAAAGAGAGAAGCTGTAACAAATGTTTAGTCATGCAGCCAAAAACAAATAAAAGGTTAGGAAGAAGAAGGGGAAATCTTTTTGATTTAATTTTCATTAGTGAAACATGGAATTTATGTGCATAGGACAGGATTTTATATTTTTAACTAGGCTGAAAATGCATAAAATAGGCAGTATAAAAGTAAAGTACAGCTAGCATACAGTGATTCTTATTCATATGTGCGTACCCTCCAGGTGCCCGGTCTGGTCTTCCGCTACTAACACAGCTGGCTCCATATCCAGTGCAGTCTCCACATACTGTGCATACCATGCATTGTTCAAGTTTCCACTTATGCATTCTGGGAGGACACATCATAGACTTTTCATCTTTTTCATCCAGTTCCTCCTCAAGATCTTCATCCATTGCTGTTGCCATATTTTCAATGCCAAACCCTATTTCAAGCAAAGAAAAGCATCATGAATGTATAATCGCACAAAGTGGATTTATTGTTAGATTCTATTTCACCAAGTCTTCAGACCAAAATTCAACAACATAATTTACTATTAGACACTATTAAACATTAATAGTGGCAACTCATATACTACTGTGTTATTTCTAAAGAGAAGAAACAAAAAAAAATTGCTTCAACACAATAGTGCAATTAACCAAATGGTGTAATGTTTATGTAAAGTTCACAAGTTTGAGCTTACAGGACTTAATTTGCTCTCGTTTTAAATTTTTTTTTTTATACATTTACATAATAAAAAGTGCTGAAAACTGCATGTTGTGGCTATTAAACAATATCTTAAAGGTATACTAAACCCAATTTTTCTTTCTTTCATGATTTGGATAGAGCATGCAATTTTAAAGGCACATGAAACCCAAACATTTTCTTTCATGATTCAGATAGAGAATACAATTTTAAACAACTTTCCAATTTACTTCTATTATTTAATTTGCTTCCTTCTCTTATTATCTTTTGCTGAAATGTTTATCTAGGAATGCCCAGGAGCAGCAAAGAAACTAGGTTCTAGCTGCTGATTGGTTGCTGCATATATATATACCAATTGTCATTGGCTCACCCATGTGTTCAGTTAGAAAGCAGTGGTGCATTGCTGCTCATTCAACAAAGCATACCAAGAGAACGAAGAAAAATTGATAACAGGAGTAAATTGTTTAAAATTGCCTGCTCTGTCTGAGCCATGAAAGAAAAAAATGTGGGTTTCATATCCCTTTAAGCAACTTTCTAATTTAATCCTATTGTCAATTTGTCTTTGTTCTCTTGGTATCTTTATTTGAAAAGCAGAAATGAAAGCTTAGTAGTCGGCCCATTTAGCGCTTGCTGATTGGTGGCTAAATGTAGCTCTATGCGAATCATAAAATAAAACATTTCTGTTTAGTATCCCTTTAAACATCACAGGCACCACTAACATAAGCCAAAAAAATTATTTTGAGTCACTCATAGCCAATAAAAAAAAAAAAGACACCACAATTTATGCTTACCTAATTAATTCATTTATTTCATGGTGTTGACAGTCCACAATCCATTACTCCTTGGAATCAATCTTCCTAACCCCTCCCACCTCACATGTACCTCATTCTAACATATAGCAAAATGAGGCAAGAAAAAGGAATAAGAGCTTTAAAATTCTGCGCTGCGGAATCTGTTGGCGCTCTACAAATAACTAATAATAATAATAAAGGGGGGAGGAGCCAACTACCACCAAGACAAGTCGCACATCTCAGGAGCTCCTGATCTATACAATATTTATATGGACTTTAATCTTACTTGTGGCCTCTGATTAAAGAAATATAAAGAGTATTAACTTTTTATTGCTGTCTGAGAACTTTATACTATTCGTTCCTGCTCTGCAATACACGCTTTTCAGCTTAACTTTGCCTCAAGTTGAAGCATGAGAAATATGGCGGCGCTTCTACTAGCACAGATAACTGACATACTAGAGCAACATCATCAATCTCTCCTAGAAGCGATGGATAAATCCTTCAATGCTCTTGACGCCCATGACGCAGCTTCAACTACCCTAGCAGCTTGCGAGGAGGTCTGGGATGACATAGTGAGTGTAATGGAGCCCCGGCATCCGCCATCTTTAATACCTAGGCCGGTACACAATTTATCCTGCTATGGCATGGCTAAGACGAGAGTGATCGCTATCCCAGAAGGGGTTTGGGCATCAGATGCCGAACTGCGCGGCTCGCAATTCTATCCGCCGCATGAAACACTAGGAGCGGCATCACAGTTGGACTCACTGCAGTGCGCTACAGACCCGCTGTGGACACAGGACCTACGCTCGGCTCCTTACTACCAGCTACTTTACCGGTGCTCACACCGAGACTCCCTAGAAATTAAGAGACTTTCTAGAGATGATGGTAGAGAGCGAGATGGACTCAGAACTTGTGCTACACTACTGCGCTGGGACTCCCAGAGTTTGGAAGTGATTGTGAGGTGGTGGCCATTACTGAAACATTCACAGCAGCTACACTGTGATTTTTCTGGCCGCAGAGAAGGAATCGGTTAAAGCGGAGACAACATTTGTACTAACTCTACCATAGATCACCACTGGCCTAGTTATCTGTGGCTACAAATCTGATATAAGTGTTAAGTGTTAAAACGTTTATATCAATATGCACATATCTTTAGGATACATAAGCTGAATAAGAAGTTAAAGTAGTTCTTATTATTGGTTTAGTCTACTTTTCTAATAATATGGGAAGTGTTATTTTCCATATCGTTTTTCAGTGGCACAAACCGGTTACTGTATTATATATTCATGCCCTTTATTTCATATTTTTTTTTTTTTTTTTTTTATTATTATTCTGTGGGTTCCCTGAGTTGTTAACCCCTGATTATGTATAAGCACACACATGTTGAGCCCTATACTGTAGATTTATGCCACATTACTGCCTATTTCCTACATATACACTATAGCCAACCTATAAGGGATAAGGCTGCTACCTTGTTTGGTATTTTTGAGTCTAATAGCACGCATCCATCAGACTGTTGCTTATCTAGTAAACTGTGTGCTATTTTAATTTACCTGCTGGTTCTTAATCTCTACTACTACTATATATGTAAGTTTCTGTTAGATATGAGCTAGCTATTCTACATTTAAATGCTTTCTTAACAGTGTTCTATCTGCTATTTATTCTATGATGTGTAAGGTTGGCCTTTATTATGCTTATTGTTAATAATTATCAGACATGCAACTGATATTACACCTATAATTGTGAATGAATGTTGACTATTTCAGGTGCCTACAATTTGTTGCTGCATGCCTTGCAAAATTATAGCTAGCCCCACTGCACATAGTATGTGTAAAAAACTACTGTTTTGCCACCTCTGCTGTCATGATCACTTGCTGATTACTCATAGACCCCTCAGTAACAGTTATCATCCTTGCATAGATATAGGGATTACCCAGATTTCAATTGTTTTATTCCATAGTTAGCACAAAGGGCATTAAACATATCATTTAACCAGGTTGAGGAGAGTGAGTGGGCAACTATTGAGAATAACTCACCTATACACATAAGAGTGGTGTCTGTTGTCTGGGCATAGGGCCCGTGCCTGGACGGCAGTGCATAACTGCTGCAAGCTTGTGGAACAGCGGTATTCCCTACTGTCACTATAATGCCCTTCATAACGTCTGTCAGCCCTTGGCCTATGATGTGCTCTGTAGTCTCCCACATGTTACTTCAGGGACCGTACTTCCTGTAGATAATGGGGTATCTATCAAACCTGGCCCACCAATGTATATTCTTATTATGACTGGTCCTACCTGCTAATGTCAGATAGAAAGGGAATTCTTATCCCTGATTTCGCTCATTTAAATTTAACTCCTCCTCTCCCATCACATTTCTTAACATGCCCTGTTGCATAGTTCTAAGTATAGCTATTTCACTATTAGCATATATAACGTATCATATTTCTTTATATTGTATTCGCATTGCTTATCATTGCGTGTTTAAACTCTTCCTGTTCATATTTTACATAACGAAGATAGTTCTAAGGTGCATTTTATTCTGTTTTAATGCTCAACGGTGAGATAATCCTGAAAATATGTAAAACGCCACCTCCTCCCCCCCACCCACAATAATGTATCCCCTACTCTAGGGGAACTAACAAGGCGGTTTGTCTCGTCTATACCGCACCTGAATCACAGCTCTTAATTGCTCCCTAAGTACCTAACCCTTCATAGCATAATAGGTATGCGTTCATATGCCCTGTCTAGATCAGCAGGACTGATCACTAATATGTGTCACCTACGCATGCTATTTTAACACAGCTGTTAGTTAATTTTATGGAGGTGTTCCAATGTTTCATTATAAATCCATTTATCAGTAAGGGAGCTCGACATTATATTATCCTAGAAAACAAAAAATGAGGTTTTCCAATTGGGGTCCATGAGTGGCCCTCTCCAATGTGCTCACTGTATAATATGAGAAAGTAATTGTCTTTCAATCATTTGGTTCTCCTATTTGTCATATGTTTGCAGCTTACTTTGTAATACTCCTCTGTTTTCTTTTTTTATTGTATATTGGCAATTACCAAATGTTTATATTGACAAAAACCTCAATAAAAATTATTTAAAAAAAAAAAAAAAAAATAATAATAATAAAGGAGCAGGGGGGAAAATGTGCTCACCACCACTATGAAACAAATGAATTTATCAGTTAAGCATAAATTATGTTTTCTTTCATACATGTGGTGAGAGTCCACGATTCATTACTCCTGAGAATTAATACCCAAGCCATGGAGACGACAAGTATTAACATAAAGGGAGGGATATAAAAAAAACATTTTTTTACTGAGAAATTAAACCTACAACCACACAAAAACCCAACAAGTGCATAAATATATAAGTTTAACCTTCTCTGTTAGAGAAAGACTCATGGAGAATCGATTTGAAATCCCCAAAAAGTCCCCTTTGTTTCAGAAACCAAAGAACTCTGGAAAATTGATCCTCCAACTATGTCAGTGAAGAAAAAGTCTGTAGGAAAAGATTGAGCTTGAAACAAGATATTGTCCAGGTAGGGAAACACTGCAATACCCAGAGATCTGATCAGAGACAAAAGGGCACCCAGAACCATAGTGAATATTCTTGGAGCTGTAGCCAGACCAAATGGTAGAGCAACAAACTGAAAATGTGTGTCTAGAAAGACAAACCTCAGAAACTGTTGTTTCCTGTATTGGAACATGAAGATAAACATCCTTTAAATCTATTGTGGACATAAACCAACCTTGCTTAACAAAAAGGCAGAATAGTCTGAATAGTTTCAGTTTTGAAAGAAGGAATTCTTTCAGACTTGTTTGCAGCTTTCAGAACCAAGACTGGGCTGAAAGTACCTTCCTTTTTTGGAACAATGAAGAGATTTGAATAAAAAACTATCCCCTGTTCCTGCAAAGGAACTGGTACAGATCTGAAACGTACTAGAAAAAAGCATCAGCCTTTAAAGGGACATTATACACTCATTTTTTCTTTGCATAAATGTTTTGTAGATGATCTATTTATATAGCCCATAAAGTTTTTTTTTTAAATTAATGTATAGTTTTGCTTATTTTTAAATAACATTGCTCTGATTTTCAGACTCCTAACCAAGCCCCAAAGTTTTATGTGAATACGCTCAACTTGCTCCTGTTTGTGTAAAGGGTCTTTTCATATGCAAAAGAAAGGGGAGGGGGGAGTGTCTTATTTGCCACTTGCAGTGGGCTTTCCAGCTACCTTTTCAACAGAGCCAAACTGACAGCTTCTAAGTAAATTTTTAAACAGTTTTATACTGGATTTTTATATCAGTATCTGTGCATATTATTCTTTATAGTAGTGTCTATTACATGCAGTTATATGAAAATGAGTGTATACTGTCCCTTTAAGGCAGGGGTCAACAACCTTGGGCCCCCAGATGTTTTGTAACAAAATTTCCCATAATGCAAAGACAGCTTAAAGAGTGTCTCAGCATCATGGGAAATGTAGTTAAAAAACATCTGGGGGCCCAAGGTTGCTGACCCCTGCGAAAACATTTGGAAGCTTTAGATTTATCCTTAGACTTGTCTTGAAGAGAAAAGCCCATTTACCCTCCAATAACAGTAGATATTATAGAATCTAAATCAGAAACAAATAATTTATTACCCAGAAAAGAAAGGGACAATAGACTGGATTTTGACAACATGTTAGCAGACCAGGCTATAAGCCATAAGGCTCTCCTAGCAAGGACTGCCAAAGACACACTTTTGATATCGATCTTTATAATATAAAATTGCCAGCCTAAGCAAATACTCTGCTTGTAAATACACTAATTTTCTATCCAAAGGGTCTTTAAAAGAAGTACTGTCTTCCAAAGGGATAGTAGTATGCTTAGTAATAGCCTTATCAACGTTAGGACAAGTTTCCAACAATTTAACATTAGCAACAGGTAAAGGATATAACTTTTTAAACCTTACAGCAGGATTAAATTAATTACCTGGCTTAGCCTATTCCATAGAAATCATGTCAGAAACAGCATCTGGGATAGGAAAAACCTCAGTCTTAAAAACGGAATTTAACTATTACAATGCTTATCCTCAGAAATCTTAGAATCTTTAACCTCTAAAGTAAGTAAAACCTCTTTCAAAAGAGAACGAATATGTTCTATTTCAAATAAAAAAAAAGAAAAAAAAAAAAAAAAAAAAAAAGAGGAAGAATGAATCTAAAGCATTTACTGATTTTTTTTTTATCCCAAAGTTGGACTTCCCTCAAGGTTCGTTCTGAGCGGGTCTTGTTCAAAAGCGATTTGCCAGCGCGCTGTCTACTCACAGCACGCCAGATCATGCCATTGAAGTGAATGTAGCTACATTTACTTCAATGGTGCGATCAGGCGTGCTGTGACTAGACAGTGTGCCAACAAGACCAGCTCAGTAGAACCTTGAGTGGAGTCCAACTTTGGGATAAAAAAAATCAGTAAAAACTTTAAATGTATAAAGGTGCCGCTAAGATAATGTTATATAATTCTGCACTGTTATTTTGTATGTTTACTGTCCCTTTCAGACATATTCACTTTATTTTGCTCTAGTTTTGATTTGTAATACCCTTGGTAGCGCTCTCCATTGTTTGTTAAAACCTAAATTTTTAAACATGAGTCAGATAAATAAGCTGGAGGAGAGACCTCAGCTCCTTTACAATTAACACACTTAATCTTAGTAGTAAGGTGTTCAGGAGACTCTGCATCTAAAGTAGATTTAGGGACAGAGTCAGACAACTCCATTTTAGCACTGACAAAGTAAAGCAATACACACTATAACCCCCTTAAAAAAAACTTCTCTCTCTATATATATTATATATATATATATATATATATATATAATATATATATATATATACATACATATATATATATATATATATATATATATATATATATATATATATATATATATATATATATATATATATATATATATATATACATACATATACATACATACATACATATACATACATACACACACACACACATATATACATACACACATATATACATACACACACACACACACACACACACATATATATATATACAGTGCTCAGCATAAATGAGTACACCCCTTTTAAAAAGAAAATGTATGCTTACCTGATAAATTTATTTCTTTTTTGACACGATGAGTCCACAGATCATCTTAATTACTAATGGGATATTCACCTCCTGGTCAGCAGGTGGAGGCAAAGAGCACCACAGCAGAGCTGTTAAATAGCTCCTCCCTTCCCTCCCACTTCAGTCATTTGACTGAAGTTAGGAAGAGAAAGGAAAAGCCAAGGTGCAGAGGTGTCTGAAGTTTACAATAACCCACAACCTTTCTATAAGAACAGGGCGGGCCGTGGACTCATCATGTCAAAAAGAAAAAAAAAATTAATCGGGTAAGCATAAATTTTCTTTTCTTTTTTAAGACACGATGAGTCCACGGATCATCTTAATTACTAATGGGATTCAATACCCAAGCTAGAGTACACAGATGATACGGGAGGGACAAGACAGGGAACCTAAACGAAAGGCACCCCTGCTTGAAGAACCTTTCTCCCAAAAGCGACCTCAGCCGAGGCAAAAGTGTCAAATTTGTTTTACTTAGAAAAAAGTGTGAAGAGAGGACCAAGTTGCAGCCTTGTAAATCTGTTCCACAGAAGCTTCATTTTTGAACGCCCATGAGGAAGCAACAGCCCTCATGGAATGAGCCGTAACTCTCCAGGGAGGCTGCTGTCCAGCAGTCTCATATGCAAAACGCATGATACTCTTTAGTCAAAAAGAAATAAGTCGCCGTAGCTCTCTGTCCCTTTGCGTTTTCCTGAGAAAACCACAAACAAAGAAAAAGACTGACGACAGTCCTTAGTCGCCTGCAGGTAAAACTTTAAAGCACGGACCATGTCCAAATTGTGCAGAAGTCTTTCCTTCTGAGAAGGAGGATTAGGACACTGGAAAAACAAAATTTATGCTTACCTGATAAAACAAAATTTATGCTTACCTGATAAATTTATTTCTCTTGTGGTGAATCCAGTCCACGGGTTCATCCATTACTTGTGGGATATTCTCCTTCCCAACAGGAAGCTGCAAGAGGACACCCACAGCAGAGCTGTCTATATAGCTCCTCCCCTAACTGCCACCCCCACTCATTCGACCGAAGACAAGCAAGAAAAAAAAGGAGAAACTATAGGGTGCAGTGGTGACTGTAGTTTAAAAATAAAAAACACCTGCCTTAAAATGACAGGGCGGGCCGTGGACTGGATACACCACAAGAGAAATAAATTTATCAGGTAAGCATAAATTTTGTTTTCTCTTGTAAAGGTGTATCCAGTCCACGGGTTCATCCAATACTTGTGGGATACCAATAACAAAGCTTTAGGACACGGATGAAGGGAGGGACAAGGCAGGAACTTAAACGGAAGGCACCACTGCTTGTAAGACCTTTCTCCCAAAAATAGCCTCCGAAGAAGCAAAAGTATCAAATTTATAGAATTTAGAAAAGATATGAAGCGAAGACCAAGTCGCCGCCTTACAAATCTGTTCAACAGAGGCCTCATGTGTAAAAGCCCATGTGGAAGCTACTGCTCTAGTAGAATGAGCTGTAATTCTTTCAGGAGGCTGCTGGCCAGCAGTCTCATAAGCTAAGCGTATTATACTTCTTAGCCAAAAAGAAAGATGCCGAAGCCTTTTGGCCTCTCCTCTGTCCAGAGTAGACAACAAACAAAGCAGATGTTTGACGAAAATCCTTCGTAGCTTGTAAATAAAACTTTAAAGCACGAACCACATCAAGATTGTGTAATAGACGTTCCTTCTTTGAAGAAGGATTAGGACATAGTGAAGGAACAACAATCTCCTGATTGATATTCTTATTACATACCAATTTAGGAAGAAACCCAGGTTTGTAAAGTAACACTACCTTATCTGCATGGAAATCAGATAAAGGGAATCACATTGTAAAGCAGATAACTCTGAAACTCTTTGAGCCGAGGCGATAGCTACTAAAAACAGAACTTTCCAAGATAAAAGCTTAATATCTATGGAATGCAAAGGTTCAAACGGAACCCCTTGAAGAACTATAAGAACTAAATTTAAACTCCATGGCGGAGCAACAGGTTTAAACACAGGCTTGATCTTAACTAAAGCTTGACATAACGCCTGAACGTCTGGAACCTCAGCCAGACGTTTGTGCAAAAGAATAGACAGAGCAGAAATCTGTACCTTTAAGGAACTAGCTGACAAACCCTTCTCCAATCATTCTTGGAGAAAAGATAATATCCTAGGAATCCTGACCTTACTCCATGAGTAACCCTTGGATTCACACCAATGAAGATATTTACACCATATCTTATGATAGATTTTCCTGGTGACAGGCTTTCGAGCCTGAATTAAGGCATCAATGACCGATTCGGAAAAACCACGCTTTGATAGAATCAAGTGTTCAATCTCCAAGCAGTCAGACGTAGAGAAATTAGATTTGGATGTTTGAAGGGATCTTGAAGTAGAAGGTCCTGCCTTAGCGGCAGAGTCCATGGTGGAAAGGATGACATGTCCACCAGATCTGCATACCAAGTCCTGCGTGGCCACGCAGGGGCTATCAAGATCACCAAAATTCTCTCCTGCTTGATCTTGGCAATCAGACGAGGGAGCAGAGGAAACGGTGGAAACACATAAGCCAGGCTGAAGGACCAGGGTGCTGCTAGAGCATCTATCAGCACTGCCTTGGGATCCCTGGACCTGGACCCGTAACAAGGAAGCTTGGCGTTCTGACGAGACGCCATGAGATCCAGTTCTGGTTTGCCCCAAAGTTGGATCAACTGGGCAAATACCTCCGGATGGAGCTCCCACTCCCCCGGATGAAAAGTCTGCCGACTTAGAAAATCCGCCTCCCAGTTCTGTACTCCTGGGATATGGATAGCTGAGAGATGGCAAAAGTGAACCTCTGCCCATAGAATTATCTTTGAAACCTCCAACATTGCCAGGGGGCTCCTTGTTCCCCCCTGATGGTTGATATAGGCTACAGTCGTGATGTTGTCCGACTGAAATCTGATGAACCTGACCGCAGCTAGCTGAGGCCAAGCCTGAAGAGCATTGAATATCGCTCTTAGTTCCAGAATGTTTATCGTAAGGAGGGCCTCCTCCTGAGTCCACGAACCCTGAGCCTTCAGGGAGTTCCAGACTGCACCCCAGCCCAGAAGGCTGGCATCTGTCGTTACTATAGATCATTCTGGCCTGTGGAAACTCATTCCCTTGTACAGATGGACCCGAGATAGACACCAGAGAAGAGAATCCCTGGTCTCTTCATCCAGATTTAGTAGAGGGGACAAATCTGTGTAATCCCCATTCCACTGATTGAGCATGCAAAGTTGCAGTGGTCTGAGATGTAGGCGGGCAAACAGAACTATGTCCATTGCCGCTACCATTAATCCGATTACCTCCATACACTGAGCCACTGACGGGACGAGAAATGGAATAAAGAGCACGGCAGGAAGTTACAAGATTTGACAACCTGACCTCTGTCAGATAAATCTTCATTTCTACTGAATCTATCAGAGTTCCTAGGAAGGAAACTCTTGTGAGAGGTGAGAGAGAACTCTTTCCTTCGTTCACCTTCCACCCGTGAGACCCTAGGAATGCCAGAACAATGTCCGTATGGGACCTGGCGATTTGAAAAGTTGACGCCTGTATCAGGATGTCGTCTAGGTAAGGTGCTACTGCTATACCCCGCGGTCTTAGAACCGCCAGAAGAGACCCTAGAACCTTCGTAAAGATTCTTGGTGCCGTGGCTAACCCGAAGGGAAGAGCCACAAACTGGTAATGCCTGTCTAGGAAGGCGAACCCGAGAAACTGATGATGATCCCTGTGTATCGGAATATGTAGATAAGCATCCTTTAAATCCACGGTAGTCATATATTGACCCTCCTGGATCATAGGGAGGATGGTTCGAATAGTCTCCATCTTGAAGGATGGGACCCTGAGAAATTTGTTTAGGATCTTGAGATCCAAGATTGGTCTGAAAGTTCCCTCTTTCTTGGGAACTATAAACAGATTTGAATAGAAGCCCTGCCCCTGTTCCTCCTTTGGAACTGGGTGGATCACTCCCATAACTAGTAGGTCTTGAATGCAATGTAAGAATGCCTCTCTCTTTATCTGGTTTGCAGATAATTGTGAGAGATGAAATCTCCCCTTTGGAGATGAAGCTTTGAAATCCAGAAGATATCCCTGGGAAACAATCTCCAGAGCCCAAGGATCCTGGACGTCTCTTGCCCAAGCCTGGGCGAAGAGAGAAAGTCTGCCCCCCACTAGATCCGGTCCCGGATCGGGGGCTACTCCTTCATGCTGTCTTAGAGGCAGCAGCAGGCTTTTTGGCCTGTTTCCCCTTGTTCCAAGCCTGGTTAGGTCTCCAGACTGGCTTGGACTGGGCAAAATTTCCCTCTTGTTTTGTAGACTGTCCTCGACAGGAATAGTTGTACGCTTAGCTAGGGTAGAGACTGCTCCCTCCACCTTAGGGACCGTCTGCCACAAGTCCCGTGTAGCGGCATCTATAGGAAACATTTTCTTAAAAGCAGGAGGGGGAGAGAACGGCACACCTGGTCTATCCCATTCCTTAGTAATAATTTCTGAAAACCTCTTAGGGATTGGAAAAACATCAGTGTAAACAGGCACTGCAAAGTATTTGTCCATTTTACACAATTTCTCTGGGACTACAATGGTGTCACAGTCATCCAGAGTCGCTAAAACCTCCCTGAGCAACACGCGGAGGTGTTCAAGCTTAAATTTAAATGCTGTCATTTCAGAGTCAGACTGAAGTAACGCCTTCCCTGAATCAGAGAAGTCACCCACAGATAGAAGCTCTCCTGCTTCAACTTCTGCACATTGTGAGGGTATATCAGACATAGCTACTAAAGCGTCAGAGAGCTCTGTATTTGTTCTAGCCCCAGAGCTGTCTCGCTTTCCTTGTAACCCTGGCAGTTAGGACAATACCTCTGTGAGGGTATGATTCATAACTGCCGCCATGTCTTGTAAGGTAAATGCATTGGACGCGCCAGATGTACTTGGCGTCACTTGCGCGGGAGATATAGGTTCTGACACATTGGGAGAGCTAGGTGGTTTAACCTCCCTTTTGTCAGTCTGAGAAACCTCTGGTGATAAATCCTTAAAACCCATAATATGGTCTTTATAACTTATAGAAAGGTCAGTGCATTTGGCACACATTCTAAGAGGGTGTTCCACAATGGCTTCTAAACATAATGAACAAGGAGTTTCCTCTATGTCAGACATGTTTAACAGACTAGTAATGAGACCAGCAAGCTTGGAAAACACTTTAATAAATGTGAAAAAGCAATTAAATAAAAACGGTACTGTGACTTTAAGAGAAAAAAAACTACCTCATAAACTGCAAAACAGTGATAAAAAGTAGTAAACTCTACGAGACTAAAGCAGCATTGCACCCACTTGCAAATGGATGATTAACCCCTTAGGCCCCAAAACGGATTAGAAAAAACGGAAAAACCGTTAAAAAAACAGTCAAACACACTGCCACAGCTCTGCTGTGACCCTACCTGCCCTTAAACACGATTTTTTGCAGGAAAAACACCCTCTATAGTGGTCCTAGATGCCAGAGGACTCCTTTAGGGAAGCTGTATGTCTCAGTCTGAAGATCAACTGCGCATAAAGTGCGCGAAAATAGGCCCCTCCCACCATGCACTGAATGTCAGGGGGCCTTTTTTAGGAGTGATCTAACAAGCCATGTGGAAAACTCAGAGAAAAAAACGTTTTTACTATAAAACATGCAAACGTTTTTACACTAAGTAATATGAGTATTAACATGAATATTACCCTTTTTTGCAAGCATGATCCCAGTTGCTGTTAAATCACTGTATCAGGCTTACCTCAAATTTACCAGGCACTGTCAGCATTTTCTAGACCTTATCTCTCTAGAAAAAATATACTGAACATACCTCAAAGCAGGCAATCTGCAGACCGTCCCCCCAACTGAAGTTTTCTTTCCATATGGACCTTAGTTACAAACCGCTAAGATCATCAAACCTCCAGGCAGAATTCATCTTCCAATTTCTGCCTGAGAGTAAAAACAGTACAACGCCGGTACCATTAACTTTTGATTGAAGGTAAAAAACTACACTAATTCACCACATCTCTCTTGATACTTCCTTTCTTGTCGAGAGCTGCAAGAGAATGACTGGGGGTGGCAGTTAGGGGAAGAGCTATATAGACAGCTCTGCTGTGGGTGTCCTCTTGCAGCTTCCTGTTGGGAAGGAGAATATACCTCAAGTAATGGATGAACCCGTGGACTGGATACACCTTTACAAGAGAAAGAACAACAAGAACAACAATCTGATTAATGTTCCGATCAGAAAACAAGCTTTGGAAGAAATCCTAATTTAGTACGTAAAACTACCTTATCTGAATGGAAAATAAGATCAGGAGACCCATACTATAATGCAGAGAGCTCTGACACTCTCCGAGCAGAAGAAATAGCAACAAGAAATGAAACCTTCAAAGATAACAACTTAATATCTAAGGAACGCATAGGCTCAAACGGAGCCCCCTGAAGAACTCTGAGAACTAAATTCAAACTCCATGGAGGAGCAAATGGTTTGAACACAGGCCTGATCCTGACCAAGGTCTGACCAAAATGATTGTACCTCTGGGACATCTGTCAGACGTTAGTGTAACAAAATAGATAAAGACAGAGATTTGACCCTTTAGGGAACTTGACGATAAACCTTTCTTCAAACCCTCTTGGAGAAAAGACAAAATTCTAGGAATCCTAACTCTACTCCATGAGTAGCTCATGGATTCACACCAATAGAGATATTTACGCCATATCTTTTGATACATTTTTCTAGTGACAGAATTACGAGCCTGAATAATGGTCTCAATGGCCGAGTCAGAAAAACCCTGCTTAGATAATATTAAGCGTTCAATCTCCAAGCAGTCAGTTTCAGAAAAAAACAGATTTGGGTGAAGGAGGGGCCCTTGAATTAAAAGGTCCTTCCTCAACGGAAGTCTCCAAGGTGGCAGAGATGACATGTCCACCAGATCTGCATACCAAATCCTGCGAGGCGAAACCGGTGCTATGAGGATCACCGATGCCTTCTCCTGCTTGAATCGAGCAATGATCCGAGGAAGAAAAGCAAAGGGAGGAAAAAAGCTGGAGAACACATCCGGATGAAGTTCCCACTCCCCCGGATGAGAGGTCTGCCTGCTCAGGAAATCCACCTCCCAGTTGTGCACCCCTGGGATGTGGATTGCCGACCGGCAGCAAGAATGGGCCTCCGCCCACTAAATTATTTTGGGTACCTCTGTCATCGCTAAGGAACTCTTTGTTCCTCCCTGATGATTGATGTAAGTCACTGACATTATTTTGTTTGACTGGAATAACTGGATAAACTGGACCAAGGCTAACTGAGGCCAGGCCAGAAGAACATTGTAGATCGCTCTCAGCTCCAGAATGATTATAGGAAGAACAGATTCTGGCTGAGTCCAAACCCCCTAAGCCCTTAGGGAGCCCCAGACTGCTCCCCACCCTAGAAGGCTGGCGTCTGTTGTCACAATCACCCAAGATGGTCTGCGAAAGCAGGTTCTTGGGAGAGATGATCCAGAGACAACCACCATGGAAGAGAATCCCTTGTCTCCTGCTCCAGTAGTATACACGAGTAGACAAATCTGTATAATCTCCAATCCATTGCCTGAGCATGCTTAACTGCAGAGGTCTGAGATGGAACTGAGCAAACGGGATGATGTCCATTGCTGCCACCATCAGCCTGATTACCTCCATGCACTGAGCCAATGAAGGCCGAGGAGTGGACTGAATGACTAGACAAGTATCGATAATCTCTGATTTCCTGACATTGTCAGAAAAATCTTCATTGATATGGAATCTATTATGGCTCCCAAGAAAGTTACCCTTGTGCTTGGGACAGAGGAACTCTTTTCCAAATTTACCTTCCACCCGTGAGATTGCAGTAAGGATAACACCATGTCCGTGTGAATTCTTCTTGCTGTAAGGATGGCGTCAGGACAAGGATGTCGTCCAGAGAGGGCGCCACTGCGCCAACAGCGAACCCAGAGCCTTTGTGAAAACTCTGAGCTGTGGCAAGACCGAAAGGAAGAGCCACGAACTGGAAGCATTTGTCCAGAAAGGCAAACCTTAGAACTTGAGACAATTCTTGTGAATGGCACATGAAGGTACGCTTCCTTGAAATCCACTGTTTTCATAAATGGACCCTCTTGGATCAAGGGAAGAATGGAACAAATAGTTTCCATCTTGAAAAAACGGTACACTAAGAAATTTGTTTAGACTGTCGAGATCTAAAAGTGGTCTGAAGGTTCCCTCCTTTTTTGAGAACCACAAACAGATTGGGATAAAAAACCCAGACCCTGTACCTGTATTGGAACTGGATGGTCTGCGAAAGCAGGTTCTTGGGAGAGATGATCCAGAGACAACCACCATGGAAGAGAATCCCTTGTCTCCTGCTCCAGTAGTATACACGAGTAGACAAATCTGTATAATCTCCAATCCATTGCCTGAGCATGCTTAACTGCAGAGGTCTGAGATGGAACTGAGCAAACGGGATGATGTCCATTGCTGCCACCATCAGCCTGATTACCTCCATGCACTGAGCCAATGAAGGCCGAGGAGTGGACTGAATGACTAGACAAGTATCGATAATCTCTGATTTCCTGACATTGTCAGAAAAATCTTCATTGATATGGAATCTATTATGGCTCCCAAGAAAGTTACCCTTGTGCTTGGGACAGAGGAACTCTTTTCCAAATTTACCTTCCACCCGTGAGATTGCAGTAAGGATAACACCATGTCCGTGTGAATTCTTCTTGCTGTAAGGATGGCGTCAGGACAAGGATGTCGTCCAGAGAGGGCGCCACTGCGCCAACAGCGAACCCAGAGCCTTTGTGAAAACTCTGAGCTGTGGCAAGACCGAAAGGAAGAGCCACGAACTGGAAGCATTTGTCCAGAAAGGCAAACCTTAGAACTTGAGACAATTCTTGTGAATGGCACATGAAGGTACGCTTCCTTGAAATCCACTGTTTTCATAAATGGACCCTCTTGGATCAAGGGAAGAATGGAACAAATAGTTTCCATCTTGAAAAAACGGTACACTAAGAAATTTGTTTAGACTGTCGAGATCTAAAAGTGGTCTGAAGGTTCCCTCCTTTTTTGAGAACCACAAACAGATTGGGATAAAAAACCCAGACCCTGTACCTGTATTGGAACTGGAACAATCACTCCCAAGTCTGAGAGGTCTCCTACGCAGTGTAAGAACGCCTCTCCTCTTGTTTGATCTGCAGATAATCTTGAAAGCAGAAACCTGCCTCTGGGAGAAAAACTTTTGACCCCGAACCCAAGCCTGAGCGAAGACAGAAAGTCTGCCCCCTACAAGATCCGATCCCGGATCGGGGGCATGTCCTTCATGCTGTCTTTGATTCAACAGCAGGCTATTTGGATATATTTTTTTTATTTTTTTTAATTCTTTAAATTTCAAAAGAGATTATTTCCATCAAGCCAGGTCCCAACAAGGTCTACCCCTTGTAAGGAATCACTAAAAGCTTAGACTTAGAGCATACATCCGTAGAACAAGGCTCTAACCATAAGGCTCTGTGAGCAGGAACAGAGAAACCTGAAACTTATGCTCCCAGTTTGATAACTTGAAGGGAAGAATTTGAAATAAAGGAATTAGCCAATTTGAAAGCTTTTATCCTATCCTGGATTTTATCCAGGGGAGTTTCTGACTTAGTAGCATCAGACAACGCATCAAACCAATATGCCATTGCACAAGTGACGGTAGCAAAATACACAGCTGGTTGCCATTGTAAGCCCTGGTGTACATCCCTTTTCTAATTCTTGTCCATAGGACCTTTGAAAAATCCAACTATCCTCTAAGGGTATAGTAGTTCTCTTATTTAAGATGGAAACTACTCCTTCCACCCTAGGGAATGTTTGCCCAGCCCCCATAGCGGAGTCGGCTATGTGAAACATCTTTTTAAATATAGGGAATGCGGTCCATTCCTTATAACTTACTGGACGCACTAGGATAGATTACACCGGTAGTGTCGGAGTCGCCCAGGGTAGCTAAAACCTCCTAAAGTAACAAACGGAGGTGTGCAAGCTAAAAACTGAAATAAAAACAACCACAGGATCAAATAAAGATATTATTCATCTGAGTCTGAGAATTCTCTCTCAGATAATGCCGAAGTATCTTCCTCTTTCAGGTAACAGGGAAGAACCATTCGGAATAGCAACTACTGAATCAATCACCCTAAATGATTGAAAATAATTCCTCTAGTAATGTTTTCTATAACGTGGGAAAAACATATAATGCATGAAATGCAGAGTAACTCCGGGTGGAGTGTGAGAGGAAGCGCAGGGCACTGCATGAGGGCCATAAAATTTTGTGGGACACTATAGGAGAAATTTGTGGCATAGATTGACCATTGTCAACAGACTTCTAAACAGCAAACGCCTTAGAAGGAGTAGGTTCAGAAAAAGAGTGACATTTTTTAATAAAAATTGACACATAAAAAACTTTACTCTTTAAATTTTTAAAAGTAATTTCTTATTTCTGTGTGCAGAAACAAGCAAACTAGCATGTCAACATTGCTGTCCATAGACACCGCCATGACATTAAGGAAACAATGTCTTGGGCAGCAATTCCAGATGGAAATAGCCAGGAACCGCAGAGCACTGCATGTGAGAAAAATGAATGCACACTTGTTTAATCAACCTGCCTCACATATAGCAGAATAATGAAATAAAAAACTTAACCAATTGCAAATAAAATCAACATATGGCAAGTGGTACTGTCCCTTTAAATGTTAAAATGAAACATCTTTATTTTTATTAGGTCAAACATTGAAGATGTATGAGGAACTTGTCAGCACTCCATCTATACCTTCAGCTTGACCCAGCTGAAGCGTCAGACAACCTGCCTACACCAAAGCTGAACTCATTATAGCGCTGACTGAAGCGCAATCATTTAGACAAAAAATTCCTCAGCGTCTTCCGATAACTGGAAGTGACAAGAAGGAAGAGTCTCTATGTACGGCGCCATCCTCCACTCCTAGCGCATATCCAGAACTGTCAGGAGGGAGGAGAGAAAGCCTTGGAGCCATTTAACAACTCCGCCCCTCGTGGGCGTCATCCAAGTTATCTCCCGGTCGCCATTATCTGAGTAAAGGAGCCGGGAGTAAAAGGCTAGAACTTAAGTCCAAAATAGAGCACTCTCTCAAGTAAAAGATGCAACACCGCTGTTATCATGGTAACTCCGCACACACACTGTACCTACACCGGTAGTCTATGCATGAATAAAAAGGCAAACATGTAATCTCCCGGTCCCATTGTCACCCCCTGGATCAAGCAGACAGACTGACCAGCAACATGTGTCTAAGTTGCTCAGTCCTATAGTGTCAGGTTTATTTATGTTACAGTCTGTGCCCAGCAATGTATTAGGGGTCCATGTCTAAGCAGCAATGCAAGCCCAAATATAAAAGTCTGTAAGCAGATATACTATCTCTTTCACCCAGGCAGCCTTATTATTAGCCAGGGGAATGAAAGACAAGTCAGTGCCTGCATCCTAACTGCCTAAATATCCCCTGCTAAAACTAGGGGAGTCTGAATCCAAGTTAAATGAGGTCAAATGTAAATTTGAGAAAGTGCCCAAACTTTCTCTGAGATCTCTACCTCTAGAAAAAAGGTTAGCACCTAATGTTCTGCCTGGCAGTAAGGCAGTTCCCAGGTTTAAGAGGTCCTCTCCCTCCCATGGACCTGGAAAGAAACGAAAGTCCTGAGTAAACTGCTTCAGGTTTTCTTAGTCAGGGCAGCATCAGTATGGGAGGCGCAGTGAGAATTATGTCCCACAAGTTCCCATTGCTCTAAAGCCACCAAAGAGACTGAGCTACTGTAGAGATTGATATGGACTACGGCTACACCCTAGGACAAAGTAGAACTCTCTGGCACTACTTTAAAAATAATAAACTCTTGATTGAAGAATCTTTTCTAACACCTCACTTTAACTCTTCCTATCACCCCCAAGGCAGAACATACAGTGATCTCAGATGTCATCGCAGAAAATGCAAAAACAAAATTTATGCTTACCTGATAAATTTATTTCTCTTGTGGTGTATCCAGTCCACGGATTCAATCATTACTTGTGGGATATTCTCCTTCCCAACAGGAAGCTGCAAGAGGCTCACCCACAGCAGAGCTGTCTATATAGCTCCTCCCCTAACTGCCACTCCCAGTCATTCGACCGAAGACAAGCAAGAGAAAGGAGAAACTATAGGGTGCAGTGGTGACTGTAGTTTAAAAATAAAAAACACCTGCCTTAAAATAACAGGGCGGGCCGTGGACTGGATACACCACAAGAGAAATAAATTTATCAGGTAAGCATAAATTTTGTTTTCTCTTGTAAGGTGTATCCAGTCCACGGATTCATCCATTACTTGTGGGATACCAATACCAAAGCTTTAGGACACGGATGAAGGGAGGGACAAGGCAGGCGCTTAAACGGAAGGCACCACTGCCTGTAAGAGCTTTCTCCCAAAAATAGCCTCCGAAGAAGCAAATGTATCAAATTTGTAGAATTTAGAAAAAGTATGAAGCGAAGACCAAGTCGCCGCCTTACAAATCTGTTCAACAGAAGCCTCATTTTTAAAAGCCCATGTGGAAGCCACCGCTCTAGTGGAATGAGCTGTAATTCTTTCAGGAGGCTGCTGGCCAGCAGTCTCATAAGCTAAGCGGATTATACTTCTTAACCAAAAAGAAAGAGAAGTTGCTGAAGCCTTTTGGCCTCTCCTCTGTCCAGTGTAGACAACAAACAATGCAGATGTTTTACGAAAATCCTTAGTAGCTTGTAAATAAAACTTTAAAGCACGAACCACGTCAAGATTGTGTAATAGACGTTCCTTCTTTGAAGAAGAATTAGGACACAGTGACGGAACAACAATCTCCTGATTGATATTCTTATTAGATACCACCTTAGGAAGAAACCCAGGTTTGGTACGCAAAACTACCTTATCTGCATGGAAGGTCAGATAAGGGGAATCACACTGTAAGGCAGATAACTCTGAAACTCTTCGAGCCGAAGAGATAGCTACCAAAAACAGAACTTTCCAAGATAAGAGCTTGATATCTATGGAATGCAGATTTTCAAACGGAACCCCTTGAAGAACCTTGAGAACTAAATTTAAACTCCATGGCAGAGCAACAGGTTTAAACACAGGCTTGATTCTAACTAAAGCCTGACAAAACGCCTGAACGTCTGGGACATCCGCCAGACGCTTGTGCAAAAGAATAGACAGAGCAGAAATCTGTCCCTTTAAGGAACTAGCCGACAATCCCTTCTCCAATCCTTCTTGGAGAAAAGATAATGTCCTAGGAATCCTGACTTTACTCCATGAGTAACCCTTGGATTCACACCAATGAAGATATTTACACCATATCTTATGATAGATTTTCCTGGTGACAGGCTTTCGAGCCTGGATTAAGGTATCAATGACCGACTCAGAGAAACCACGTTTTGATAAAATCAAGCGTTCAATCTCCAAGCAGTCAGACGCAGAGAAATTAGATTTGGATGGTTGAAAGGACCCTGAAGTAGAAGGTCCTGCCTCAGCGGCAGAGTCCATGGTGGAAGGGATGACATGTCCACCAGATCTGCATACCAAGTCCTGCGTGGCCATGCAGGTGCTATCAAAATCACCGAAGCTCATCTATCAGCGCTGCCTTGGGATCCCTGGACCTGGATCCGTAACAAGGAAGCTTGGCGTTCTGACGAGACGCCATGAGATCCAGTTCTGGTTTGCCCCATAGATGAATCAACTGTGCAAACACCTCCGGATGGAGTTCCCACTCCCCCGGATGAAAAGTCTGCCGACTTAGAAAATCCGCCTCCCAGTTCTCTACTCCTGGGATATGGATAGCTGATAGATGGCAAGAGTGAACCTCTGCCCATAGAATTATTTTTGAAACCTCCAACATTGCTAGGGAACTCCTTGTTCCCCCTTGATGGTTGATGTAGGCTACAGTCTGATGAACCTGACGGCAGCAAGCTGAGGCCAAGCAAGAAGAGCATTGAATATCGCTCTTAGTTCCAGAATGTTTATCGGAAGGAGTGCCTCCACCTGAGTCCACGAGCCCTGAGCCTTCAGGGAGTTCCAGACTGCACCCCAGCCCAGAAGGCTGGCATCTGTCGTTACTATTGTCCAATCTGGCCTGCGGAAGGTCATACCCTTGGACAGATGGACCCAAGATAGCCACCAGAGAAGAGAATCCCTGGTCTCTTGATCCAGATTTAGTAGAGGGGACAAATCTGTGTAATCCCCATTCCACTGACTGAGCATGCAGAGTTGCAGCGGTCTGAGATGTAGGCGGGCAAACGGCACTATGTCCCTTGCTGCTACCATTAAGCCGATTACTTCCATACACTGAGCCACTGAAGGGCGAGAAGTAGAATAAAGAACACGGCAGGAATTTAGAAGTTTTGACAACCTGGCCTCTGTCAGGTAAATCTTCATTTCTACAGAATCTATCAGAGTTCCTAGGAAGGAAACGCTTGTGAGAGGGGATAGAGAACTCTTTTCTTCGTTCACTTTACACCCATGAGACATCAGAAATGCCAGAACAATGTTCGTATGGGACCTGGCGATTTGAAAATTCGACGCCTGTATCAGAATGTCGTCTAGGTATGGGGCTACTGCTATACCCCGCGGCCTTAGGACCGCTAGGAGTGACCCTAGAACCTTTGTAAAGATTCTTGGTGCCGTAGCTAACCCAAAGGGAAGAGCTACAAACTGGTAATGCCTGTCTAGGAAGGCGAACCTGAGAAACCGATGATCTCTGTGTATCGGAATGTGAAGATAAGCATCCTTTAAGTCCACGGTAGTCATATATTGACCCTCCTGGATCATAGGTAGGATGGTTTGAATAGTATCCATCTTGAAGGATGGGACCCTGAGAAATTTGTTTAGGATCTTGAGATCTAAGATTGGTCTGAAAGTTCCCTTTTTCTTGGGAACTACAAACAGATTTGAATAGAAGCCTTGCCCCTGTTCCTCCTTTGGAACTGGGTGGATCACTCCCATAACTAGGAGGTCTTGAATGCAATGTAAGAATGCCCCTCTCTTTATCTGGTTTGCAGATAATTGTGAGAGATGAAATCTCCCTTTTGGGGAAGAAGCTTTGAACTCCAGAAGATATCCCTGGGACACAATTTCCAACGCCCAGGGTTCCTGGACATCTCTTGCCCAAGCCTGGGCGAAGAGAGAAAGTCTGCCCCCTACTAGATCCGTTTCCGGATCGGGGGCTGACCCTTCATGCTGTTTTAGAGGCAGCAGCAGGTTTTTTGGCCTGCTTTCCTTTGTTCCAAGCCTGGTTAGGTCTCCAGACCGGCTTGGACTGGGCAAAATTTCCCTCTTGTTTTGTATTAGAGGAAGTTGAAGCTGCGCCACTCTTGAAGTTTCGAAAGGAACGAAAATTAGTCTGTTTGGTCCTTAATTTGTTGGACCTATCCTGAGGAAGGGCGTGACCTTTTCCTCCAGTAATATCAGAAATTATCTCCTTCAGTCCAGGCCCGAATAGGGTCTGCCCTTTGAAGGGAATGTTGAGAAGCTTAGACTTTGAAGTAACGTCAGCTGACCAGGATTTGAGCCATAGCGCCCTACGCGCCTGAATAGCAAAACCTGAGTTTTTAGCCGTTAGCTTGGTTAAATGAACAACGGCGTCAGAAACAAATGAATTGGCTAGCTTAAGAGCTTTAAGCTTGTCAAGGATATCATCCAATGGGGTTTCTACCTGTAGAGCCTCTTCTAGAGACTCAAACCAGAAGGCCGCAGTGACAGGGGCAATGCATGCAAGGGGCTGGAGAATAAAACCTTGTTGAATAAAAAATTTTTTAAGGTAACCCTCTAATTTTTTGTCCATTGGATCTAGAAAAGCACAACTGTCCTTGACAGGGATAGTTGTACTCTTCGCTAGGGTAGAGACTGCTCCCTCCACCTTAGGGACCGTTTGCCACAAGTCCCGTGTAGTGGCATCTATAGGAAACATCTTTTTAAAAACAGGAGGGGGAGAGAACGGTACACCTGGTCTATCCCATTCCTTAGTAATAATTTCTGAAAACCTCTTAGGTATTGGAAAAACATCAGTGTAAACAGGCACTGCATAGTATTTATCCAATTTACACAATTTCTCTGGGACTACAATGGCATCACAGTCATCCAGAGTCGCTAAAACCTCCCTGAGCAACACGCGGAGGTGTTCAAGCTTAAATTTAAATGTAGACATATCAGAATGAGGTTGAAGTGTCTTCCCTGAGTCAGAAAAATCACCCACAGATAGAAGCTCTCCTGCTTCAACTTCTGCACATTGTGAGGGTATATCAGACATAGCTACTAAAGCGTCAGAGAGCTCTGTATTTGTTCTAGCCCCAGAGCTGTCTTGCTTTCCTTGTAACCCTGGCAGTTTGGACAATACCTCTGTAAGGTATGATTCATAACTGCCGCCATGTCTTGTAAAGTATACGCAATGGGCGCGCTAGATGTACTTGGCGTCCCTTGAGCGGGAGTTATAGACTGACACGTGGGGAGAGTTAGTCGGCATAACTTCCCCCTTGTCAATTTCCTCTGGTGATAAATCTTTTAAAGCCAGAATATGGTCTTTAAAATTTATAGTAAGATCAGTGCATTTGGTACACATTCTAAGAGGGGGTTCCACAATGGCTTCTAAACATAATGAACAAGGAGTTTCCTCTATGTCAGACATGTTTAACAGACTAGTAATGAGACCAGCAAGCTTGGAAACCACTTTAATAAATGTTAAAAAGCAGAATATAAAAAACGGTACTGTGCCTTTAAGGGAAAAAAACAAACACAAAAACTGCAAAACAGTGGGGGGAAAAAAGCAGTTAACACTACGAAATTTTTACAGTGTGTATAATAGACTAAAATAGCATTGCACCCACTTGCAAATGAATGATTAACCCTTCAGGCTCAAAAACAAAGCAGAAAAACTGTAAAACCGTTATAACAGTCACAAGCAAACTGCCACAGCTCTACTGTGGCTCCTACCTGCCCATAAAACAACTTTTGTAGGCACAAAAACCCTTTACAGAGGTCCAATATGTCAGGGGACTCCTTCAGGGAAGCTGGTTGTCTCAGAATGTAAAAATTACTGCGCAATTAGAGCGCGAAAATAGGCCCCTCCCACCATGCACTCAAAGTGAAAGGGCCATAAATAACTACTCCTAGGAGAAATCTAGTCAGCCATGTGGAAAACTAGGCCCCAAATAAAGATTTATCACCCTCAGTAAAAAACGTTTTTTATATATCATGCAAACGTTTTACATACTAAGTAATAAGAGCAAGTAACATGAATATTACCCTTTACTGCAAGCATGATCCCAGTCGTCTGTTAAATCACTGTAATCAGGCTTACCTTAAATATATCAGGCACTGTCAGCATTTTCTAGACCTTATCTCTCTAGAAAAAAATATACTGAACATACCTCAGAGCAGTTAATTCTGCAGGCCGTTCCCCCAGCTGAAGTTTTCCCATACTTTTTAGTTGTGTGTGAGAACAGCAGTGGACCTTAGTTACAACCTGCTAAGATCATCAAAAACCTCAGGCAAAACTCTTCTTCTAATATCTGCCTGAGGTAAAAACAGTACAACGCCGGTACCGTTTAAAAATAAAAAACTTTTGATTGAAGATAAACTACACTAATTCACCACATCTCTCTTGATACTTCCTTTCTTGTCGAGAGCTGCAAGAGAATGACTGGGAGTGGCAGTTAGGGGAGGAGCTATATAGACAGCTCTGCTGTGGGTGATCCTCTTGCAGCTTCCTGTTGGGAAGGAGAATATCCCACAAGTAATGGATGAATCCGTGGACTGGATACACCTTACAAGAGAAACAAAGTTATCAGTGTCTCCAATTTGCAGGACAGTCCTTTCTACGCGTTTCAACCCGTTCACTGGGTCTTTGTCAAGATACTGTTTCTTGCAATTCTCATCATTTAAATATCCTAATGCTCCAGGTGATTCGTTGGCCTCCTACTTCCTCCTACAGAAATGTCAAGTGGAGGGAAAGAAACATGCTCTTTGTTTTCCATATTAACGAAGCATTTCTATTCCCATGGATACTTTATTATGCATTTGAGGATACATATTGGGATCAATGTAACACAAAGTGGGAATATAAAAATACGAAATATACATTATATATAAAAACATAAAAAATTCATGGATAAATTAATTCAAGTTGTTGATAGGTGAAATTAATAAAAGTTCTTTTAACCAACATTTTCTTTAAAATTTTCTGATAAATATAAAATATATAAAAGATATATTTTACACTAAATCTCACATTCGTAATTCATTCATCAAATAACCTTAACCACTATAAAAATAAAACTATGGCATAGAGATTAAAAGTATACACTGACAGATGACTGGGGTCCATAATGGACTTAAGACCATATATATATCACATTATATTAAAGTGCTGTAGTGGGATTTATGGGATTACTAATCTATTTTATTAATTTAAAAATTATTAAATTAGAAAAGTTAAAAATTAATTAAGTTGAAAAAGTTAAGTTAAAAAAGGGGCCAACTCCAACTCCCCAGTCAAATCAAAAGAAAAAAAAAGTAAATAATGGAAATAGGGAAACAGATTTATGAAGAAAGGAAGTCAGAGGTTTTTTTCCGTGCATAACTTGCAAATCCTGTAGATGTGGAATGAAAAAGAAAAATATTATAATTCCTGGCACAGATAAAGAGTACAACATTAAAGATACCATCAGATGCAGTAGCAAGGGGTGGTATACATGCTACAATGTTCCTGTCATCTATTATATATAGGGGAAACAACCAGGATGCTCAGGGATAGGATAAGGGAGCATCTCTGGAATATAGAAAAAGGAAATTTGGAGACTCACCTGTACCAGCATTTTAGATTAGTGCATAAAAATAATATAAAAGACCTTAAATTCTGGTGCCTCTCCTTAGTACGGAATAATTGGAGGGGAGGGGATTATGAGAATAAACTTTTAAAGAGAGAAGCAGAGTTAATTTATAATTTTAATACCCTTTACCCTAATGGGTTGAACTCAGAGTTGGAGTTGGCCCCTTTTTTAACTTAATTTTTTCTAACTTTTCTAATTTAATCATTTTTAAATTAATAAAATAGATTAGTAATCCCATAAATCCCACTTCAGCACTTTAATATAATGTGATATATATGGTCTTTAGTCCATTATGGACCCCAGTCATCTGTCAGTGTATACTTTTAATCTCTATGCCATAGTTTTAGTTTTATAGTGGTTAAGGTTATTTGATGAATGAATTACGAATGTGAGATTTAGTGTAAAATATATCTTTTATATATTTTATTTTTATCAGAAAATTTTAAAGAAAATGTTGGTTAAAATAACTTTTATTAATTTCATCTATCAACAACTTGAATTAATTTATCCATGAATTTTTTTATATGTTTTTATATATAATGTATATTTCGTATTTTTATATTCCCACTTTGTGTTTCATTGATCCCAATATGTATCCTCAAATGTATAATAAAGTATCCATGGGAATAGAAATGCTTTGTTAATATGGAAAACAAAGAGCATGTTTCTTTCCCTCCACTTGACATTTCTGTAGGAGGAAGTAGGAGGCTAACGAATCACCTGGATCATTAGGATATTTAAATGATGAGAATTGCAGGAAACAGTATCTTGACAAAGACCCAGTGAACAGGTTGAAACGCGTAGAAAGGACTGTCCTGCAAATTGGAGACACGGATAACTTCGTTTTTCAAAGTAAGACCTGGGATAAGGAGGATCGCCATACTCTGCGTACCTGGTGTACTGAAGTGCAGAGAAGTTCTGGAAGAAGCTTACCCAGGACCGGCATCAAAGAAATATACTTGCGCAAGTATCGGTCACCACACGGGATCCGGAAACCGGGTGACGTCACAAGCTCAAACGGAGCATTGGAGCCGCAGTCATAGGAGAGATCGAGGTTGGAGCATCAGGTCAGGTAACAGCGCTGACAGCTCATACAAAGACACTGGAGGTAAGAGAGCCTCTCTAATCCACTACAGCGGCTTACAACTCTATATCAGGTAATATCGCTGACAGCCCATACAGAGACATTTGAAGGAGACATAAGAACCTCCGTAATCCACCAGAGTGATTCACAACTTTAAGTCTTGCATTAACGCGGATATCTTACATATTAAAAGGAGTAAATAGAGCCCTTTTAACCCACTGAAATATTTCAGTAGTCCCGGTATAACGGGTGATTGCATTGGGACTTTGGTGAAAGATTTGGATTAAGCAGATATCTAAGACTGACTCACATTCATAGTTGAAAGGATACTTTATATTGGAGGATTGTCTAAAATGAACGAAATTTAACCCCAAAGGAAAGGATACTATATATTGGGATATTATACGATTGAAAATTTTACAATTGTTAATTTTAGAGGTATTGTGTTTGTTATATCCAATTGCATTGCATGATTGGGAGTGTGATTGTGTTTTTTTATATTGATCAATATAGAACTAGTGCAGAGTGAATGTGATTTTTAAGATTGAATATTTTTAGGTGACAATTTCAACAACCATTTATTCTGAAAATAAACTTTAGAAATATTTTATTATTATATTTGGTCTACAGCGTTCTTTCCAGATAGTAGGCTGGTGCATATAAAGTGTAAATATATATTCCATATCCCACAGCTTTGAGCGCCAACTATACATATATTTGTTTGTTAATTCTGAACTAACTACCTAGGAAGGAGGTAGTTCCTTTAGTTTGGCAAAGTAGGATTGGTTTAGCCCCTCACCCAACCATTTGTTTTTAAATTTTATTTCTAGTTATGGGTTTGAGTAAAATGAACATTTTTGTTTTATTCTATAAAACTACTGAAAGCATATTTCCAAAATTCCAAATAAAAAACAGAATTTATGTTTACCTGATAAATTTCTTTCTCCAACGGTGTGTCCGGTCCACGGCGTCATCCTTACTTGTGGGATATTCTCTTCCCCAACAGGAAATGGCAAAGAGCCCAGCAAAGCTGGTCACATGATCCCTCCTAGGCTCCGCCTACCCCAGTCATTCGACCGACGTTAAGGAGGAATATTTGCATAGGAGAAACCATATGGTACCGTGGTGACTGTAGTTAAAGAAAATAAATTATCAGACCTGATTAAAAAACCAGGGCGGGCCGTGGACCGGACACACCGTTGGAGAAAGAAATTTATCAGGTAAACATAAATTCTGTTTTCTCCAACATAGGTGTGTCCGGTCCACGGCGTCATCCTTACTTGTGGGAACCAATACCAAAGCTTTAGGACACGGATGAAGGGAGGGAGCAAATCAGGTCACCTAAATGGAAGGCACCACGGCTTGCAAAACCTTTCTCCCAAAAATAGCCTCAGAAGAAGCAAAAGTATCAAACTTGTAAAATTTGGTAAAAGTGTGCAGTGAAGACCAAGTCGCTGCCCTACATATCTGATCAACAGAAGCCTCGTTCTTGAAGGCCCATGTGGAAGCCACAGCCCTAGTGGAATGAGCCGTGATTCTTTCGGGAGGCTGCCGTCCGGCAGTCTCGTAAGCCAATCTGATGATGCTTTTAATCCAAAAAGAGAGAGAGGTAGAAGTTGCTTTTTGACCTCTCCTTTTACCTGAATAAACAACAAACAAGGAAGATGTTTGTCTAAAATCCTTTGTAGCATCTAAATAGAATTTTAGAGCGCGAACAACATCCAAATTGTGCAACAAACGTTCCTTCTTTGAAACTGGTTTTGGACACAGAGAAGGTACGATAATCTCCTGGTTAATGTTTTTGTTAGAAACAACTTTTGGAAGAAAACCAGGTTTAGTACGTAAAACCACCTTATCTGCATGGAACACCAGATAAGGAGGAGAACACTGCAGAGCAGATAATTCTGAGACTCTTCTGGCAGAAGAAATCGCAACTAAAAACAAAACTTTCCAAGATAATAACTTAATATCAACGGAATGTAAGGGTTCAAACGGAACCCCCTGAAGAACTGAAAGAACTAAATTGAGACTCCAAGGAGGAGTCAAAGGTTTGTAAACAGGCTTGATTCTAACCAGAGCCTGAACAAAGGCTTGAACATCTGGCACAGCTGCCAGCTTTTTGTGAAGTAATACCGACAAGGCAGAAATCTGTCCCTTCAGGGAACTAGCAGATAATCCTTTTTCCAATCCTTCTTGAAGGAAGGATAGAATCCTAGGAATCTTAACCTTGTCCCAAGGGAATCCTTTAGATTCACACCAACAGATATATTTTTTCCAAATTTTGTGGTAAATTTTTCTAGTTACAGGCTTTCTGGCCTGAACAAGAGTATCGATAACAGAATCTGAGAATCCTCGCTTCGATAAAATCAAGCGTTCAATCTCCAAGCAGTCAGCTGGAGTGAAACCAGATTCGGATGTTCGAACGGACCCTGAACAAGAAGGTCTCGTCTCAAAGGTAGCTTCCAAGGTGGAGCCGATGACATATTCACCAGATCTGCATACCAAGTCCTGCGTGGCCACGCAGGAGCTATCAAGATCACCGACGCCCTCTCCTGATTGATCCTGGCTACCAGCCTGGGGATGAGAGGAAATGGCGGGAACACATAAGCTAGTTTGAAGGTCCAAGGTGCTACTAGTGCATCCACTAGAGCCGCCTTGGGATCCCTGGATCTGGCCCCGTAACAAGGAACTTTGAAGTTCTGACGAGAGGCCATCAGATCCATGTCTGGAATGCCCCACAGGTGAGTGACTTGGGCAAAGATTTCCGGATGGAGTTCCCACTCCCCCGGATGCAATGTCTGACGACTCAGAAAATCCGCTTCCCAATTTTCCACTCCTGGGATGTGGATAGCAGACAGGTGGCAGGAGTGAGACTCCGCCCATAGAATGATTTTGGTCACTTCTTCCATCGCTAGGGAACTCCTTGTTCCCCCCTGATGGTTGATGTACGCAACAGTTGTCATGTTGTCTGATTGAAACCGTATGAACTTGGTCCTCGCTAGCCGAGGCCAGGCCTTGAGAGCATTGAATATCGCTCTCAGTTCCAGAATATTTATCGGAAGAAGAGATTCTTCCCGAGACCAAAGACCCTGAGCTTTCAGGGATCCCCAGACCGCGCCCCAGCCCATCAGACTGGCGTCGGTCGTGACAATGACCCACTCTGGTCTGCGGAACGTCATCCCTTGAGACAGATTGTCCAGGGACAGCCACCAACGGAGTGAGTCTCTGGTCTTCTGATTTACTTGTATCTTCGGAGACAAGTCTGTATAGTCCCCATTCCACTGACTGAGCATGCACAGTTGTAATGGTCTTAGATGAATGCGCGCAAAAGGAACTATGTCCATCGCCGCTACCATCAACCCGATCACTTCCATGCACTGAGCTATGGAAGGAAGAGGAACGGAATGAAGTATCCGACAAGAGTCTAGTAGTTTTGTTTTTCTGGCCTCTGTTAGAAAGATCCTCATTTCTAAAGAGTCTATAATTGTTCCCAAGAAGGGAACCCTTGTTGACGGGGATAGAGAACTCTTTTCCACGTTCACTTTCCAGCCGTGAGATCTGAGAAAGGCCAGGACAATGTCCGTGTGAGCCTTTGCTTGAGGAAGGGACGACGCTTGAATCAGAATGTCGTCCAGGTAAGGTACTACTGCAATGCCCCTTGGTCTTAGCACCGCTAGAAGGGAGCCTAGTACCTTTGTGAAAATCCTTGGAGCAGTGGCTAATCCGAAAGGAAGCGCCACGAACTGGTAATGTTTGTCCAGGAATGCAAACCTTAGGAACCGATGATGTTCCTTGTGGATAGGAATATGTAGATACGCATCCTTTAAATCCACCGTGGTCATGAATTGACCCTCCTGGATGGAAGGAAGAATAGTTCGAATGGTTTCCATCTTGAAAGATGGAACCTTGAGAAACTTGTTTAAGATCTTGAGATCTAAAATTGGTCTGAACGTTCCCTCTTTTTTGGGAACTATGAACAGATTGGAGTAGAACCCCATCCCTTGTTCTCTTAGTGGAACAGGATGAATCACTCCCATTTTTAACAGGTCTTCTACACAATGTAAGAACGCCTGTCTTTTTATGTGGTCTGAAGACAACTGAGACCTGTGGAACCTCCCCCTTGGGGGAAGTCCCTTGAATTCCAGAAGATAACCCTGGGAGACTATTTCTAGCGCCCAAGGATCCAGAACATCTCTTGCCCAAGCCTGAGCGAAGAGAGAGAGTCTGCCCCCCACCAGATCCGGTCCCGGATCGGGGGCCAATATTTCATGCTGTCTTGGTAGCAGTGGCAGGCTTCTTGGCCTGCTTTCCCTTGTTCCAGCCTTGCATTGGTCTCCAAGCTGGCTTGGCTTGAGAAGTATTACCCTCTTGCTTAGAGGACGTAGCACTTTGGGCTGGTCCGTTTTTACGAAAGGGACGAAAATTGGGTCTATTTTTCGCCTTGAAAGGCCGATCCTGAGGAAGGGCGTGGCCCTTACCCCCAGTGATATCCGAGATAATCTCTTTCAAGTCAGGGCCAAACAGCGTTTTCCCCTTGAAAGGAATGTTTAGTAGCTTGTTCTTGGAAGACGCGTCAGCCGACCAAGATTTCAACCAAAGCGCTCTGCGCGCCACAATAGCAAACCCAGAATTCTTAGCCGCTAACCTAGCCAATTGCAAAGTGGCGTCTAGGGTGAAAGAATTAGCCAATTTGAGAGCATTGATTCTGTCCATAATCTCCTCATAAGGGGGAGAATCACTATCGAGCGCCTTTATCAGTTCATCAAACCAGAAACATGCGGCTGTAGTGACAGGGACAATGCATGAAATTGGTTGTAGAAGGTAACCCTGCTGAACAAACATCTTTTTAAGCAAACCTTCTAATTTTTTATCCATAGGATCTTTGAAAGCACAACTATCCTCTATGGGTATAGTGGTGCGTTTGTTTAAAGTAGAAACCGCTCCCTCGACCTTGGGGACTGTCTGCCATAAGTCCTTTCTGGGGTCGACCATAGGAAACAATTTTTTAAATATGGGGGGAGGGACGAAAGGAATACCGGGCCTTTCCCATTCTTTATTAACAATGTCCGCCACCCGCTTGGGTATAGGAAAAGCTTCTGGGAGCTCCGGCACCTCAAGGAACTTGTCCATTTTACATAGTTTCTCTGGGATGACCAACTTTTCACAATCATCCAGAGTGGATAATACCTCCTTAAGCAGAATGCGGAGATGTTCCAACTTAAATTTAAATGCAATTACATCAGGTTCAGCCTGTTGAGAAATGTTCCCTGAATCAGTAATTTCTCCCTCAGACAAAACCTCCCTGGCCCCCTCAGATTGGGTTAGGGGCCCTTCAGAGATATTAATATCAGCGTCGTCATGCTCTTCAGTAACTAAAACAGAGCAGCCACGCTTACGCTGACAAGGGTTCATTTTGGCTAAAATGTTTTTGACAGAATTATCCATTACAGCCGTTAATTGTTGCATAGTAAGCAGTATTGGCGCGCTAGATGTACTAGGGGCCTCCTGAGTGGGCAAGACTCGTGTAGACGAAGGAGGGAATGATGCAGTACCATGCTTACTCCCCTCACTTGAGGAATCATCTTGGGCATCATTGTCATTATCACATAAATCACATTTATTTAAATGAACAGGAATTCTGGCTTCCCCACATTCAGAACACAGTCTATCTGGTAGTTCAGACATGTTAAACAGGCATAAACTTGATAATAAAGTACAAAAAACGTTTTAAAATAAAACCGTTACTGTCACTTTAAATTTTAAACTGAACACACTTTATTACTGCAATTGCGAAAAAACATGAAGGAATTGTACAAAATTCACCAAATTTTCACCACAGTGTCTTAAAGCCTTAAAAGTATTGCACACCAAATTTGGAAGCTTTAACCCTTAAAATAACGGAACCGGAGCCGTTTTAACACTTTAACCCCTTTACAGTCCCTGGTATCTGCTTTGCTGAGACCCAACCAAGCCCAAAGGGGAATACGATACCAAATGACGCCTTCAGAAAGTCTTTTCTAAGAATCAGAGCTCCTCTCACATGCGACTGCATGCCATGCCTCTCAAAAACAAGTGCGCCACACCGGCGCGAAAATGAGGCTCTGCTTATGCTTTGGGAAAGCCCCAGAGAAATAAGGTGTCTAATACAGTGCCTGCCGATATTATAATATCAATAAACCCAGATAAAATGATTCCTCAAAGCTAAATATGTTTTAAAACTGAATCGATTTAGCCCAGAAAAGTCTACAATCTTAATAAGCCCTTGTGAAGCCCTTATTAACCATCGTAATAAACATGGCTTACCGGATCCCATAGGGAAAAATGACAGCTTCCAGCATTACATCGTCTTGTTAGAATGTGTCATACCTCAAGCAGCAAGAGACTGCACACTGTTCCCCCAACTGAAGTTAATAGCTCTCAACAGTCCTGTGTGGAACAGCCATGGATTTTAGTTACGGTGCTAAAATCATTTTCCTCATACAAACAGAAATCTTCATCTCTTTTCTGTTTCTGAGTAAATAGTACATACCAGCACTATTTTAAAATAACAAACTCTTGATTGAATAATAAAAACTACAGTTAAACACTAAAAAACTCTAAGCCATCTCCGTGGAGATGTTGCCTGTACAACGGCAAAGAGAATGACTGGGGTAGGCGGAGCCTAGGAGGGATCATGTGACCAGCTTTGCTGGGCTCTTTGCCATTTCCTGTTGGGGAAGAGAATATCCCACAAGTAAGGATGACGCCGTGGACCGGACACACCTATGTTGGAGAAATAGAGCATTTATTATAGTATATATACCACTGCTGTGGTAATCACTATCCTCATGCAAGCTGTATGGCAAAAAAAGGTGCTAGTAGTACCTCAAAAGCAATTGGAGTAAAAACAAAAAATATTGACAATGTCAAAAAAAGTTGAGTGAGAAAAAATGTTTTCAATTCTGGCTTTACTGGCAGAGGGATACAATGAGCGTTAGGTTATCAACATGCTGAAAATTTCAGACGGCAGTTCATAAGAACAAGGTCAGGCAGAAGACAACAAAGCTACATACTGACAGAGGGCAAAACACACTCTACAATGCCCAGAATGACAGCCAAACTCATTGGAATGTCACTCAACAACCTTAGGATGACATCAAGTGACCTGGCAATTTGCAGCTGGTGTGAAGTGCACAGCGGTTCAAAATAGACTCCTAGTGGCAAGGTTGAAGCTCAAACTACCTACCCGATAAACTTTGTCCAGATGGAGCACCTGTAAATAGCAGGTGTTGGAAGGGGAGCTGTAACGGTCTGTGTTAGAAGCGTGACAATCACTGTGTACAGTTTGCCAAACAGCCGTTTAAAAGAGACCCCAGGATTTCCTCAAGGTTGCCAAATACAAAGAACCGGGTATATGATATAATAACCCGTGAACAACCTGGAACCAAATTATCTGATGTAAGTACCTATATACACCATTTTGATATACTTTTTACCGGACTGGAGTACGGTCATCTTCTCTATTAAGTCCAATTTGCAGCTTGGCCCGACACCTGGTCATAAAATGGTTAGACAGAGACCTGAAGAGGCCTACAAGCCACAGTGTCTCGCACCCACTGTGAAATTTGGTGGAAGATCACTGATGATATGGGGGTGCTTTAGCTAGTCAGGAATCAGGGAGATTCATCTTCGTGAAGGATGCAGGAATCAAGGTTATCCTGGAAGAAAACTTGCTCTGACAATGTTCTCCAACTCTGTGTTTGCTCCATGCCACAAAGCTAGGTCAATAAAGGTGTAGATGGAGGACCATCAGATCAAGACCCTGTCATAGGCATCCCAATCTCCGGACCTGAACACCAATGAAAACCTCTGGAATGTAATCGAGAGGAAGATGGATGGTCACAAGCCATCAAACAAATCCAAGCTGCTTGAATGTTTGCACCAAGAGTGGCATAAAGTAATCTAACAGCAATGTGAAAGACTGGTGGAGAGCATACCAAGACGCATAAAAAGTTGTGATTGAAAATCAGGGTTATTCCACTAAATATTGATCTCTGAACTATAGCTAAGTTAAAACATTAGTATTATGTTTAAAAATGAATATGAACTTTTTTTTTTGCATTATTCGAAGTCTGAAAACATTGCATCTTTTTTCTTATTTTGACCATACTCAAACACATTCATTTTACTTAAACACATATCTATAAAAAGAAAAACCAATTTGCAGTGGTCTCTTAATTTTGAATAGATAAAAAAAATGCATAAGAACAAAATCCTCACCCTTTACTCCTTGATTCATTGCACCAGTGTCTCTTCCACATTGTCCCTTGTTGTTCACCCCAAAAGTCCACACCTCTCCCTTCTTTGACAAAACACAGGTATGGGCTTTGCCCATAGCTACTTGGGTTACAAAATGTCCTTTCAGGTCTGTTACTAAATCTGTAAGAAGGTTAGCAAAGAATGTAAAAAACTGTTGTGATAGCAATACAACATAATAAACATTACAATAAAGAGAAGCTATGATCATGATAATTATGTTATAGGAAAGATTTAAATATTTATAAATATATTTTACATAAGGTAGAAAAGTACTACTTATACTCCATTGAGTTTTCTGTATAATCTCAAAAGCTCAGTTGGTAAAATCAAAAGGAAAGATACTCATTTAAAAATGAATCCCTATGAAATATGTACCTATAGAGAATAGTGTAGTATACATTAATAATTTTTTCTATTTTATTGTAGATGTCCTCTGAAAAATGTGCTTGTGTAATTAAGGGGCGGGAAACACATTTACAGTACAGTATCTAATTACAGGTATACCCCGTTTATACAGCGGGTTAGGGACAGAAGCCCCGCTGTAAAGTGAAAACCGCCTTAACGTGAAACAAGGCAGTTTTAGCTTTCTTTTCAGTTGCCAGTGTGTTTAAAAACTTGAAAACTTGTTTGAACTAACATATATTAGGGGTGCAATAGTGCTATGTTTAGTTTAACACTAGCACAGCACAGTATTCAATTAGTATTCAATAAATACTGTACTTGTAAAATAGTGACAATTACTGTAGTACAATTTGCCAGACTATAGCATTGAGACACAGATTGCACTGTAATGATGTAAACAGAGTGAACTGCGCATAACAAAATGGTGCCAGTCACTTTTCTTGCAATATCACAATGATTATAGCACGGTTTTAAAATCCTTGGAGGTTGAACTTCAGCACCACAAAGCGCTGTATTAGCGAAGCGCTGTAAAGTAAGGTATACCTGTATGTGATTCAAATGGCTTGTTATACCTGCTGCATAGCATTACATGTATGGGAAATAGCTCATTAAAAAGGTATGGTTTTTGTATTTGAAATAGTTGGTTTGTGCCTTGAGGATTGCCGTCTTTTTCTGCTTTGCTGATTGAAACCATGGCTTATTCTTCTAAAAAGAAATTGCCCATTCAAATGGGCTGAACATAAAGAACCAGCAGACCTTGTCATCTTATCGATCTTTCTCTAAGGCAGTGCTTTCCAAACTGTGTGTCGGGACACACTAATGTGTCGGCAGCAGTGTGTAGGTGTGTCCCTGCTTCAGCACAAATTTTTTTAAATTTAATTTTTTTTTAACAATTTTTTTTTGTTTCTGACTTTCCGCCTGCCTGCTACGCATATCACATGGTTGACACGTGATTGATACCTAGGGGGTCGCAGATCATCTTAACCTATTGTCGCAGCTAAGTGGGAACTGAAACTTTTCCCATTGGCGGCTTTGGCGGCACATTGGCTCCTGACTGCACGTGTAGTCTCCTTAATCGGCTCGTGACTGCACAGTGAGTGGGACAGCAGTGTGTTTGCAGCGCAGGCAGTAGTCAATCGGACTCACCGAGCTCTGAGGGTGGCAGCTTAAACGCTGAGCTGAAGTCAGAAGTCAGTGGGGGGGTTTTTGCAGCTAGCTCCCAGTAGTGCATTGCTGCTCCTGCTCTTGATATATGGATAGAAAGGGGAAGCTTAAAAATGCTTGATGATGAAATTAGAGTGTCTTCATCTAAAATTCCACCAAATATTCAGAAACTGTGTTCATCCCATCAACCTTATACATCTCATTAAAATAGTAATTAGCTATTGGTGTTATTAAACTTTTTTTTAATTCTTGCACATACATACTGTTACTTGTAAATACATTTTGTTATTATATAATTTATGTATGTGTCCATATCTCTTAAAACAAGTTAGTTTAACCTCTTGTTTGCTAGTACAACTGAGTTACTGTGTCACAAAATGATTTAGGTCTAAAAAGTGTGTCGCCAACATGAAAAGTTTGGAAAGCTCTGCTCTAAGGTATTAAAAATTTAAATGTGTGTGGTGGTTTTAGTGGCAAAACCATCTATTTAATCTGCAAGATAATAAAGGAACAATTTAAAACCTCGACTACTATGCAGGTGGTACAGGATTAAGGAGAAAAGTACAGTACATTATGATGCATTTTGTCTAACTAAGCTACAAATAACACAGTGAGTGTTTATAAAAGTGCATGCGATTTTCTCCTTAGACCTGATGATTTGTTACAATCAAAAAGGTTTTAAAGCATTTATTTTTTATGAAGATCTTTTTCAATGCAGTGATGAACAGCTATTATTAATACATAAAAAAATACTTTAATGCCCTTTTATCAACAGTGCTTGTTTTTACTGATTCTCAACAGCAGACTACGCTAACAAAGCTATCACATTTTGTTTTCTTCACTTACTTGAGTTGTCAGAATAAATAGCATCTTTTCCGAACATGTACAGTTCGCCGTCCTTGGTAATGACAGAACTGCTCCCATTATTGCAAGCAGTGCTTACTACTATTTTCCCTTCCATTTTTATAATTTTTTTAGGCTTATAAGGCTTTGACTGTCTTCTGCTTTTAGCTGTGAGGAACAAAATATCAAAGGGTGAATTAAAATAGCTTTTTACATTTTTTTTTAAAGTAGCATCTATTGCTTAACACAATTCTACTGACAGACATTTCCACACCAAAATTAGGTCATTCTAACAGCCAAATTTGGTAAAAAAAAAAAACTCCAGTATTACTGGGGTGCAAAATACATTACTAGTCACAACTCTTGTTGACAGAAGCAAACCGACTGTAAAGCACTTACTAGATTCTCCGTCTTCCCCTTTACTCGCCGTTCCTGTAAAGAATACGCTCCCATCATCTGCAGTGAGTAAGGCATGTGAACCATCATGACCAACTGAAAACTGGACAATCTTTGGAGATTTTGTTATGGGCAATTCAACCCATTTCCCTGATGAAGGACCACCTTGTTTAATTCCAAGGCTCTGATACTTGCCAGTGTAGTATGTCTAAAAAGAATTATAAAAAACATAATTTATGTAAGAACTTACCTGATAAATTCATTTCTTTCATATTAGCAAGAGTCCATGAGCTAGTGACGTATGGGATATACATTCCTACCAGGAGGGGCAAAGTTTCCCAAACCTCAAAATGCCTATAAATACACCCCTCACCACACCCACAAATCAGTTTAACGAATAGCCAAGAAGTGGGGTGATAAGAAAAAGTGCAAAAGCATAAAAAATAAGGAATTGGAATAATTGTGCTTTATACAAAAAATCATAACCCCCACAAAAAAAAAGGGTGGGCCTCATGGACTCTTGCTAATATGAAAGAAATGAATTTATCAGGTAAGTTCTTACATAAATTATGTTTTCTTTCATGTAATTAGCAAGAGTCCATGAGCTAGTGACGTATGGGATAATAAATACCCAAGATGTGGAACTTCCACGCAAGAGTCACTAGAGAGGGAGGGATAAAATAAAGACAGCCAATTCCGCTGAAAAATAATCCACACTCCAAAATAAAGTTTTAATCTTATAATGAAAAAAACTGAAATTATAAGCAGAAGAATCAAACTGAAACAGCTGCCTGAAGTACTTTTCTACCAAAAACTGCTTCAGAAGAAGAAAACACATAAAAATGGTAGAATTTAGTAAAAGTATGCAAAGAAGACCAAGTTGCTGCTTTGCAAATCTGATCAACCGAAGCTTCATTCATAAACGCCCAGGAAGTAGAAACTGACCTAGTAGAATGAGCTGTAATCCTTTGAGGCGGAGTTTTACCCGACTCGACATAAGCATGAAGAATCAAAGACTTTAACCAAGACGCCAAAGAAATGGCAGAGGCCTTCTGACCTTTCCTGGAACCAGAAAAGATAACAAATAGACTAGAAGTCTTTCGGAAATCTTTAGTAGCTTCAACATAATATTTCAAAGCTCTAACTACATCCAAAGAATGTAACGATCTTTCCTTAGAATTCTTAGGATTAGGACACAATGAAGGAACCACAATTTCTCTACTAATGTTGTTAGAATTCACAACTTTAGGTAAAAATTGAAATGAAGTCCGCAACACCGCCTTATCCTGATGAAAAATCAGAAAAGGAGATTCACAAGAAAGAGAAGATAACTCAGAAACTCTTCTAGCAGAAGAGATGGCCAAAAGGAACAACACTTTCCAAGAAAGTAATTTAATATCCAGAGAATGCATAGGTTCAAACGGAGGAGCTTGTAAAGCCCCCAGAACCAAATTCAAACTCCAAGGAGGAGAGATTGACTTAATGACAGGTTTTATACGAACCAAAGCTTGTACAAAACAATGAATATCAGGAAGATTAGCAATCTTTCTGTGAAACAGCACAGAAAGAGCAGAAATTTATCCTTTCAAGGAACTTGCAGACAAACCTTTATCCAGACCATCCTGAAGAAACTGTAAAATTCTAGGAATTCTAAAAGAATGCCAGGAAAATTGATGAGAAGAACACCAAGAAATGTAAGTCTTCCACACTCGATAATATATCTTCCTAGACAGATTTACGAGCCTGTAACATAGTATTAATTACGGAGTCAGAGAAACCTCTATGACTGAGAATCAAGCGTTCAATCTCCATACCTTCAAATTTAATGATTTGAGATCCTGATGGAAAAAAGGACCTTGAGATAGAAGGTCTGGTCTTAACGGAAGAGTCCAAGGTTGGCAAGTAGCCATCCGAACAAGATCCGCATACCAAAACCTGTGAGGCCATGCTGGAGCCACCAGCAGAACAAACTAACGCTCTTTTAGAATCTTGGAGATCACTCTTGGAAGAAGAACTAGAGGCGGAAAGATATAGGCAGGATGATACTTCCAAGGAAGTGACAATGCATCCACTGCCTCCGCCTGAGGATCCCTGGATCTGGACAGATACCTGGGAAGATTCTTGTTTAGATGAGAGGCCATCAGATCTATTTCTGGAAGTCCCCAGATTTGAACAATCTGAAGAAATACCTCTGGGTGAAGAGACCATTCGCCCGGATGTAACGTCTGGCGACTGAGATAATCCGCTTCCCAATTGTCTATACCTGGGATGTGAACCGCAGAGATTAGACAGGAGCTGGATTCCGCCCATACAAGTATCCAAGATACTTCTTTCATAGCCAGAGGACTGTGAGTCCCCCCTTGATGATTGACATATGCCATGGTTGTGACATTGTCCGTCTGAAAACAAATGAACGATTCTCTCTTCAGAAGAGGCCACAACTGAAGAGCTCTGAAAATCGCACAGAGTTCCAAAATATTGATTGGTAATCTCGCCTCCTGAGATTCCCAAACCCCCTGCGCTGTCAGAGACCCCCATACAGCTCCCCAACCTGTCAGACTCGCATCTGTTGAGATCACAGTCCAGGTTGGAAGAACAAAAGAAGCCCCTTGAACTAAACGATGGTGATCTGTCCACCACGTCAGAGAGTGTCGTACAATCGGATTTAAAGATATTAACTGTGATATCTTTGTATAATCCCTGCACCACTGGTTCAGCATACAAAGCTGAAGAGGTCGCATGTGAAAACGAGCAAAGGGGATCGCGTCCGATGCAGCAGTCATAAGACCTAGAATTTCCATGCATAGGGCTACCGAAGGGAATGATTGAGACTGAAGGTTTTGACAAGCTGAAACCAATATCAGACGTCTCTTGTCCGTCAGAGACAAAGTCATGGACACTGAATCTATTTGGAAACCTAAAAAGGTTACCCTTGTCTGAGGAATCAAAGAACTCTTTGGTAAATTGATCCTCCAACCATGTTCTTGAAGAAACGACACAAGTCGATTCGTATGAAATTCTGCTAAATGTGAAGACTGAGCAAGTACCAAGATATCGTCCAAATAAGGAAATACCACAATACCCTGTTCTCTGATTACAGATAGAAGGGCACCGAGAACCTTTGAAAAAATCCTTGGAGCTGTTGCTAGGCCGAACGGCAGAGCCACAAACTGGTAATGCTTGTCTAGAAAAGAGAATCTCAGAAAATGAAAGTGAACTGGATGAATCGGAATATGCAAATATGCATCCTGTAAATCTATTGTGGACATATAATGCCCTTGCTGAACAAAAGGCAGAATAGTCCTTATAGTTACCATTTTGAATGTTGGTATCCTTACATAACGATTCAATATTTTTAAATCCAGAACTGGTCTGAAGGAATTCTCCTTCTTTGGTACAATGAATAGATTTGAGTAAAACCCCAGACCCTGTTCCAGAAATGGAACTGGCACAATTACTCCAGCCAACTCTAGATCTGAAACACATTTCAGAAATGCTTGAGCCTTCACTGGGTTTATTGGAATGCGAGAAAGAAAAAATCTTCTTGCAGGAGGCCTTACCTTGAAACCTATTCTGTACCCTTGTGAAACAATGTTTTGAATCCAAAGACTGTGAATCGAATTGATCCAAATTTCTTTGAAAAATCGTAATCTGCCCCCTACCAGCTGTGCTGGAATGAGGGCCGCACCTTCATGTGGACTTGGGAGCTGGCTTTGGCTTTCTGAAAAGGCTTGGATTTATTCCAGACTGGAGATGGTTTCCAAACAGAAACCGTTCCTTTAGGGGAAGGATCAGGCTTCTGTTCCTTATTCTGACGAAAGGAACGAAAACGATTAGCAGCCCTATATTTACCTTTAGATTTTTTTATCCTGAGGTAAAAAAGTTCCTTTCCCCCCAGTAACAGTTGAAACAATAGAATCCAACTGGGAACCAAACAATTTATTACCTTGGAAAGAAAGGGAAAGCAAAGTTGACTTAGAAGACATATCTGCATTCCAAGTTTTAAGCCATAAAGCTCTTCTAGCTAAAATAGCTAAAGACATATACCTGACATCAACTCTAATGATATCAAAAATGGCATCACAAATAAAGTTATTAGCATGTTGAAGAAGTTTAACAATGCTATGAGTATTATGATCTGACACTTGTTGTGCCAAAGCCTCCAACCAAAAAGTGGAAGCTGCCGCAACATCAGCCAAAGAAATAGCAGGCCTAAGAAGATTACCTGAACATAAATAAGCTTTCCTTAGAAAGGATTCAATTTTCCTATCTAAAGGATCCTTAAATGAAGTACCATCTGCCGTAGGAATAGTAGTACGTTTAGCGAGAGTAGAGATAGCCCCATCAACTTTAGGGATTTTGTCCCAAAACTCTAATCTGTCAGATGGCACAGGATACAATTTCTTAAACCTTTTAGAAGGAGTAAATGAATTACCCAGATTATTCCATTCCCTAGAAATTACTTCAGAAATAGCATCAGGGACAGGAAAAACTTCCGGAATAACTAAAGGAGGTTTAAAAACCGAATTTAAACGCTTAGTAGATTTAGTATCAAGAGGACTAGATACCTCCATCTCTAATGCGATTAAAACTTCTTTAAGTAAAGAACGAATAAATTCCATTTTAAATAAATATGAAGATTTATCAGTGTCAAATCCTCTGAACCAGAAAAATCATCATCAGAAACAGACAAATCAGAATGATGATGTTCATTTAAAAATTCATCTGAAAAATGTGAAGTTTTAAAAGACCTTTTACGTTTACTGGAAGGAGGAATAACAGACATAGCCTTCCTAATAGATTTAGAAACAAAATCTCTTATATTAACTGGAACATCCTGAGTATTAGATGTTGATGGAACAGCAACAGGTAATGGAATATTACTAATGGAAATACTATCTGCATTAGCAAGCTTATCATGACATTCATCTCAAACTACAGCCGGAGGAACAGTTACCACAAGTTTACAGCAAATACACTTAACTTTGGTAGAACCAGCATCAGGCAGCGTTTTTCCAGAAGTAGCTTCTGATCCAGGGTCAATCTGAGACATCTTGCAATATGTAAGAGAAAAAACATATAAAGCAAAATCTATCAAATTCCTTAAAAGACAGTTTCAGGAATGGGAAAAAATGCCAATTAACAAGCCTCTAGCAACCAGAAGCAAATGAAAAAACAGAATTTATGTTTACCTGATAAATTACTTTCTCCAACGGTGTGTCCGGTCCACGGCGTCATCCTTACTTGTGGGATATTCTCTTCCCCAACAGGAAATGGCAAAGAGCCCAGCAAAGCTGGTCACATGATCCCTCCTAGGCTCCGCCTACCCCAGTCATTCGACCGACGTTAAGGAGGAATATTTGCATAGGAGAAACCATATGGTACCGTGGTGACTGTAGTTAAAGAAAATAAATTATCAGACCTGATTAAAAAAACCAGGGCGGGCCGTGGACCGGACACACCGTTGGAGAAAGTAATTTATCAGGTAAACATAAATTCTGTTTTCTCCAACATTGGTGTGTCCGGTCCACGGCGTCATCCTTACTTGTGGGAACCAATACCAAAGCTTTAGGACACGGATGAAGGGAGGGAGCAAATCAGGTCACCTAAATGGAAGGCACCACGGCTTGCAAAACCTTTCTCCCAAAAATAGCCTCAGAAGAAGCAAAAGTATCAAACTTGTAAAATTTGGTAAAAGTGTGCAGTGAAGACCAAGTCGCTGCCCTACATATCTGATCAACAGAAGCCTCGTTCTTGAAGGCCCATGTGGAAGCCACAGCCCTAGTGGAATGAGCTGTGATTCTTTCGGGAGGCTGCCGTCCGGCAGTCTCGTAAGCCAATCTGATGATGCTTTTAATCCAAAAAGAGAGAGAGGTAGAAGTTGCTTTTTGACCTCTCCTTTTACCGGAATAAACAACAAACAAGGAAGATGTTTGTCTAAAATCCTTTGTAGCATCTAAATAGAATTTTAGAGCGCGAACAACATCCAAATTGTGCAACAAACGTTCCTTCTTTGAAACTGGTTTCGGACACAGAGAAGGTACGATAATCTCCTGGTTAATGTTTTTGTTAGAAACAACTTTTGGAAGAAAACCAGGTTTAGTACGTAAAACCACCTTATCTGCATGGAACACCAGATAAGGAGGAGAACACTGCAGAGCAGATAATTCTGAAACTCTTCTAGCAGAAGAAATTGCAACTAAAAACAAAACTTTCCAAGATAATAACTTAATATCAACGGAATGCAAGGGTTCAAACGGAACCCCCTGAAGAACTGAAAGAACTAAATTGAGACTCCAAGGAGGAGTCAAAGGTTTGTAAACAGGCTTAATTCTAACCAGAGCCTGAACAAAGGCTTGAACATCTGGCACAGCGGCCAGCTTTTTGTGAAGTAACACAGACAAGGCAGAAATCTGTCCCTTCAGGGAACTTGCAGAAAATCCTTTTTCCAATCCTTCTTGAAGGAAGGATAGAATCCTAGGAATCTTAACCTTGTCCCAAGGGAATCCTTTAGATTCACACCAACAGATATATTTTTTCCAAATTTTGTGGTAAATCTTTCTAGTTACAGGCTTTCTGGCCTGAACAAGAGTATCGATAACAGAATCTGAGAATCCTCGCTTCGATAAGATCAAGCGTTCAATCTCCAAGCAGTCAGCTGGAGTGAAACCAGATTCGGATGTTCGAACGGACCCTGAACAAGAAGGTCTCGTCTCAAAGGTAGCTTCCAAGGAGGAGCCGATGACATATTCACCAGATCTGCGTACCAAGTCCTGCGTGGCCACGCAGGAGCTATCAAGATCACCGACGCCCTCTCCTGATTGATCCTGGCTACCAGCCTGGGGATGAGAGGAAACGGCGGGAACACATAAGCTAGTTTGAAGGTCCAAGGTGCTACTAGTGCATCCACTAGAGCCGCCTTGGGATCCCTGGATCTGGACCCGTAGCAAGGAACTTTGAAGTTCTGACGAGAGGCCATCAGATCCATGTCTGGAATGCCCCACAGCTGAGTGACTTGGGCAAAGATTTCCGGATGGAGTTCCCACTCCCCCGGATGCAATGTCTGACGACTCAGAAAATCCGCTTCCCAATTTTCCACTCCTGGGATGTGGATAGCAGACAGGTGGCAGGAGTGAGACTCCACCCATAGAATGATTTTGGTCACTTCTTCCATCGCCAGGGAACTCCTTGTTCCCCCCTGATGGTTGATGTACGCAACAGTTGTCATGTTGTCTGATTGAAACGGTATGAACTTGGCCCTCGCTAGCTGAGGCCAAGCCTTGAGAGCATTGAATATCGCTCTCAGTTCCAGAATATTTATCGGTAGAAGAGATTCTTCCCGAGACCAAAGACCCTGAGCTTTCAGGGATCCCCAGACCGCGCCCCAGCCCATCAGACTGGCGTCGGTCGTGACAATGACCCACTCTGGTCTGCGGAATGTCATCCCTCGTGACAGGTTGTCCAGGGACAGCCACCAACGGAGTGAGTCTCTGGTCCTCTGATTTACTTGTATCTTCGGAGACAAGTCTGTATAGTCCCCATTCCACTGACTGAGCATGCACAGTTGTAATGGTCTTAGATGAATGCGTGCAAAAGGAACTATGTCCATTGCCGCTACCATCAACCCGATCACTTCCATGCACTGAGCTATGGAAGGAAGAGGAACGGAATGAACTATCCGACAAGAGTCTAGAAGTTTTGTTTTTCTGGCCTCTGTCAGAAAAATCCTCATTTCTAAGGAGTCTATTATTGTTCCCAAGAAGGGAACCCTTGTTGACGGAGATAGAGAACTCTTTTCCACGTTCACTTTCCATCCGTGAGATCTGAGAAAGGCCAGGACAATGTCCGTGTGAGCCTTTGCTTGAGGAAGGGACGACGCTTGAATCAGAATGTCGTCCAAGTAAGGTACTACAGCAATGCCCCTTGGTCTTAGCACAGCTAGAAGGGACCCTAGTACCTTTGTGAAAATCCTTGGAGCAGTGGCTAATCCGAAAGGAAGCGCCACGAACTGGTAATGTTTGTCCAGGAATGCGAACCTCAGGAACCGATGATGTTCCTTGTGGATAGGAATATGTAGATACGCATCCTTTAAATCCACCGTGGTCATGAATTGACCTTCCTGGATGGAAGGAAGAATAGTTCGAATGGTTTCCATCTTGAACGATGGAACCTTGAGAAACTTGTTTAAGATCTTGAGATCTAAGATTGGTCTGATCGTTCCCTCTTTTTTGGGAACTATAAACAGATTGGAGTAGAACCCCATCCCTTGTTCTCTTAATGGAACGGGATGAATCACTCCCATTTTTAACAGGTCTTCTACACAATGTAAGAATGCCTGTCTTTTTATGTGGTCTGAAGACAACTGAGACCTGTGGAACCTCCCCCTTGGGGGAAGTCCCTTGAATTCCAGAAGATAACCTTGGGAGACTATTTCTAGCGCCCAAGGATCCAGAACATCTCTTGCCCAAGCCTGAGCGAAGAGAGAGAGTCTGCCCCCCACCAGATCCGGTCCCGGATCGGGGGCCAACATTTCATGCTGTCTTGGTAGCAGTGGCAGGTTTCTTGGCCTGCTTTCCCTTGTTCCAGCCTTGCATTGGTCTCCAAGCTGGCTTGGCTTGAGAAGTATTACCCTCTTGCTTAGAGGACGTAGCACTTTGGGCTGGTCCGTTTCTACGAAAGGGACGAAAATTAGGTTTATTTTTTGCCTTGAAAGGCCGATCCTGAGGAAGGGCGTGGCCCTTACCCCCAGTGATATCCGAGATAATCTCTTTCAAGTCAGGGCCAAACAGCGTTTTCCCCTTGAAAGGAATGTTAAGTAGCTTGTTCTTGGAAGACGCATCAGCCGACCAAGATTTCAACCAAAGCGCTCTGCGCGCCACAATAGCAAACCCAGAATTCTTAGCCGCTAACCTAGCCAATTGCAAAGTGGCGTCTAGGGTGAAAGAATTAGCCAATTTGAGAGCATTGATTCTGTCCATAATCTCCTCATAAGGAGGAGAATCACTGTCGACCGCCTTTATCAGCTCATCGAACCAGAAACATGCGGCTGTAGCGACAGGGACAATGCATGAAATTGGTTGTAGAAGGTAACCCTGCTGAACAAACATCTTTTTAAGCAAACCTTCTAATTTTTTATCCATAGGATCTTTGAAAGCACAACTATCCTCTATGGGTATAGTGGTGCGTTTGTTTAAAGTGGAAACCGCTCCCTCGACCTTGGGGACTGTCTGCCATAAGTCCTTTCTGGGGTCGACCATAGGAAACAATTTTTTAAATATGGGGGGAGGGACGAAAGGAATACCGGGCCTTTCCCATTCTTTATTAACAATGTCCGCCACCCGCTTGGGTATAGGAAAAGCTTCTGGGAGCCCCGGCACCTCTAGGAACTTGTCCATTTTACATAGTTTCTCTGGGATGACCAACTTGTCACAATCATCCAGAGTGGATAATACCTCCTTAAGCAGAATGCGGAGATGTTCCAACTTAAATTTAAATGCAATCACATCAGGTTCAGCTTGTTGAGAAATGTTCCCTGAATCAGTAATTTCTCCCTCAGACAAAACCTCCCTGGCCCCATCAGACTGAGTTAGGGGCCCTTCAGAAATATTAATATCAGCGTCGTCATGCTCTTCAGTATCTAAAACAGAGCAGTCGCGCTTACGCTGATAAGGGTTCATTTTGGCTAAAATGTTTTTGACAGAATTATCCATTACAGCCGTTAATTGTTGCATAGTAAGGAGTATTGGCGCGCTAGATGTACTAGGGGCCTCCTGAGTGGGCAAGACTCGTGTAGACGAAGGAGGGAATGATGCAGTACCATGCTTACTCCCCTCACTTGAGGAATCATCTTGGGCATCATTGTCATTGTCACATAAATCACATTTATTTAAATGAATAGGAATTCTGGCTTCCCCACATTCAGAACACAGTCTATCTGGTAGTTCAGACATGTTAAACAGGCATAAACTTGATAACAAGTACAAAAAACGTTTTAAAATAAAACCGTTACTGTCACTTTAAATTTTAAACTGAACACACTTTATTACTGCAAATGAGAAAAAACATGAAGGAATTGTTCAAAATTCACCAAATTTTCACCACAGTGTCTTAAAGCCTTAAAAGTATTGCACACCAAATTTGGAAGCTTTAACCCTTAAAATAACGGAACCGGAGCCGTTTTGAACTTTAACCCCTTTACAGTCCCTGGTATCTGCTTTGCTGAGACCCAACCAAGCCCCAAGGGGAATACGATACCAAATGACGCCTTCAGAAAGTCTTTTCTAAGTATCAGAGCTCCTCTCACATGCGACTGCATGCCATGCCTCTCAAAAACAAGTGCGCAACACCGGCGCGAAAATGAGGCTCTGCCTATGCTTTGGGAAAGCCCCTAAAGAATAAGGTGTCTAAAACAGTGCCTGCCGATATTATTATATCAAAATACCCAGATAAAATGATTCCTCAAGGCTAAATATGTGTTAATAATCAATCGATTTAGCCCAAAAAAAGTCTACAGTCTTAATAAGCCCTTTTTGAAGCCCTTATTTACAATCGTAATAAACATGGCTTACCGGATCCCAGAGGGAAAATGACAGCTTCCAGCATTACATCGTCTTGTTAGAATGTGTCATACCTCAAGCAGCAAGAGACTGCTCACTGTTCCCCCAACTGAAGTTAATTGCTCTCAACAGTCCTGTGTGGAACAGCCATGGATTTTAGTGACGGTTGCTAAAATCATTTTCCTCATACAAACAGAAATCTTCATCTCTTTTCTGTTTCTGAGTAAATAGTACATACCAGCACTATTTCAAAATAACAAACTCTTGATTGAATAATAAAAACTACAGTTAAACACTAAAAAACTCTAAGCCATCTCCGTGGAGATGTTGCCTGTACAACGGCAAAGAGAATGACTGTGGTAGGCGGAGCCTAGGAGGGATCATGTGACCAGCTTTGCTGGGCTCTTTGCCATTTCCTGTTGGGGAAGAGAATATCCCACAAGTAAGGATGACGCCGTGGACCGGACACACCTATGTTGGAGAAATGAGACTTAAATAATGTGAAAAAAAGGTGGAGACAATAATGACACCCACATTTTTTAGCGCCAAAAAAGACGCCCACATTATTGGCGCCTAAATGCTTTTGGCGCCAAGAATGACGCCACATCCGGTGACACCGACATTTTTGGCGCAAAACGTCAAAAAAATGACGCAAACACGAACAACTTCTGGCGACAAGTATGACGCCGGAAATGACAAAGAAAATCTTTTGCGACAAAAAAGTCTGCACCAAGAATATGACTATAAAATGAAGCATTTTCAGCCCCCGCGAGCCTAACAGCCCACAGGGAAAAAAGTCAATTTTAAGGTAAGAAAAAATGATTTATTCATATGCATTATCCCAAATAATGAAACTGACCGTCTGAAATAAGGAATATTGATCATCCTGAATCAAGGCAAATAAATGTTTAAACACATATATTTAGAACTTTATATAAAAGTGCCCAACCATAGCTTAGAGTGTCACAAAAAAATAAGACTTACTTACCCCAGGACACTCATCTACATGTAGTAGAAAGCCAAACCAGTACTGAAACGAGAATCAGTAGAGGTAATGGTATATAAGAGTATATCGTCGATCTGAAAAGGGAGGTAAGAGATTAATCTCTACGACCGATAACAGAGAACCTATGAAATAGATCCCGTAGAAGGAGACCATTGAATTCAAATAGGCAATACTCTCTTCACATCCCTCTGACATTCACTGCACACTGAGAGGAAAACCGGGCTCCAGCCTGCTGCGAAGCGCATATCAACGTAGAATCTAGCACAAACTTACTTCACCACCTCCACGGGAGGCAAAGTTTGTAAAACTGATTTGTGGGTGTGGTGAGGGGTGTATTAATAGGCATTTTGAGGTTTGGGAAACTTTGCCCCTCCTGGTAGGAATGTATATCCCATACGTCACTAGCTCATGGACTCTTGCTAATTACATGAAAGAAAACACAAATGCTTTATTCAGGGGGTGTTAGAGGCAGCAAACAAAAATGTTAAAAGGAGTATGAATTATAATAACATTTGGCCTATATATAGTATACACAGTGGAATAGTTTTTTTGGGGGGTTTTCTATTCCAAAAATGCATATTAAATAGAGTATTCAACAGAAGATGATTTTATAACATCATAAATGATTTGTCATGTCAAGCTTCAGATGGTATTGTAAAATAGATTATATTTACTGGAACAATGCACATTCCTGTTCGCAGAATAACTTTTTTAGTAAGGCATGCAGAGATGTGCCCCTTTCCACTAACAGATATTTTAAATATTATATAT